>NC_055702.1:29053729-29106229 GCF_017639745.1 Melanotaenia boesemani
CAGTAGTTCTCCTGTCAGTCAGAGGAGATGTGGTTAAAATCTATTTTGGTTCTGACCAGAACTAATTCCTGGTGATAAAAACTCTATTCACTGGAAACAAACATGCACAGGCAGAGCCAACAATATAACTATCATGAAGAATTTAGGATCGTCACAGCAGCACATAAAGAGAAACTCTGAGCTTGTCTGCTGTTGGATGATAAGTAGAGCGTCTCCTCGGACCTTCTCTGCCTGTATAAACAACTAATAATCAGATTATCTGTTGAAATGTGGACAGAAGACTCCGTCCAGCAGTCCCTCCAGAGCAGAGGTTGTTTTAGTTACAGCAGCTAAAAGCTGACCTGCTTCGTACAGCATGTGTAACCTGTAACGTATTCAGACCTAAATGAAAATGTCAGCAGCCTCTCTGGAGTTTCAGTTATCAACGATGTGCCGTGACCCTGATGCTAACTGGGCCATGACACAATCCCACAGTAATAAGCTGTGAATAACACGAAAACCACACAAAGAGCAACAGCAAACAATGTGCCATGTGATGGGGGATGAGAAAAGCCTGGAACATGAACATTCAGCTGATCTGATGAGTTTATGCTGCAATTCCTGAATTCATTTTTCTGCAGTGAGAAAAGACTAAAGACAACAATGTGTCCTCTGTCACTGGCTGCATGTGGGTTGCCTCATGGAAATACTCACATTCCAGCTCCGCTCTGTCTTCCACCCACCGGTAAATCACCCTGCAATGAGGGAGGCCGTGCGTTTCTCTCAAACCAGCGAGAAACGACTCATCTGTGTGCAGAATATTACATCTGTACGTGCTGCTAGGCAGCATTAATCTGATCACTCCCATATCTGTGTTTTTCTGTCTGGACCAGCTTTCTGCGGCTGCACGGTCTGCAGTCTGAACTTTTGGAGATGGGAATTTGACGAGTTGCGTCTCCGGCGGGATACCAGCTCTGTTCTTTATATAGGCTCTGCATTAACAAACTAATTCATCTAACGACTTGTAAAAGCGCTGTGGTGCCAGTTTATTAGAGAAAATAAGTTTTAAATATTCCACTGAAGGAAAAAGAGGCGGTTTAAACCAGTAAAAACAAAATCTGATCCAATAAAACAGGCTGAGCCACGACTCCAGTCAGAGTAAATGTCAGGACTTACTTCAGCGTGTGAGTGAGGAGGAATCCCAACAAGGCAGAAAGCAACTCCATTCATTGAGCTCTCGGCTTCTGGATGGCTCGCGCTAACCGGAAAAAGGGAAACATAAACAAATGCTTTCCAGCTATTTTCCTGTCAGCATCGTGAACAGTCTCCTTGTTTCTCCGCTCAGACTCCGGCTCGGACTGAACTCTCCGCCTCCTCCACAACGTAAACAGACCCGCTACACGTCCCGCCACGAGCGGCGTCACGCGGCCGCGTTCAGCCACACAACAACCGGAAACACAAACTGCGGCACGAGGACGTGGAGTCAGGGAAAAGTTGGCGTTCACCAAACGAAACAAACTTCTCATCCATTAACGACAGAGGTTACCCCCCAAATCTATTAGTTGTTTTGAATTAGTTCGATAAAAAAAGTTCTCGTTTTCTAAATAACCGGATAATTTTACAATAAATAAAAAAATATACTGTTTTCCCCTAACCCTAAAAATAAACATTTCCTTTCCTTTTCTAAATTAACTAAACCATTTGACAACAAATGAATAAATTAATTAGTTTTTTTATTAATGTGATAAAACATGGGTTTTTATTAATGAGATGGTTCTACAACAAATAAATTAAATAACTCTTTGGTTTTTTTTTTATCAATTAAAACTCAGAGATGATTCTGAGGATCATTCTGAGATGATCCCAGATCAAAGAACTCATTTTAACTCCCTTGTTTATGGTTATTTCACTTGACTTCTATGTACCTGTTATTAGTATGGTATGTATAGTATATATGGTATGGTATGGTATGTATAGTGTGGTATGGTTCGGTATGGTATGGTATGTATAGTATGTATGGTATGGTATTGTATGGTATGGTATGGTATGTATAGTTTGTTTGGTATGTATGGTATGATATGGTATGGTATGGTATGGTATGGTATGGTATGTATGGTATGTATGATATGGTATGGTATGGTATGGTATGGTATGTATAGTATGTTTGGTATGTATGGTATGTATGGTATGTATGGTATGGTATGGTATGGTATGGTATGTATGGTATGTATGGTATGTATGGTATGGTATGGTATGGTATGGTATGTATGGTATGGTATGTATAGTATGTTTGGTATGGTATGTATGGTATGGTATGGTATGTATGGTATGGTATGGTATGGTATGGTATGTATGGTATGTATGGTATGGTATGGTATGGTATGGTATGGTATGGTATGGTATGTATGGTATGGTATGGTATGGTATGGTATGTATGGTATGTATGGTATGGTATGGTATGGTATGGTATGTATAGTATGTTTGGTATGGTATGGTATGTATGGTATGGTATGGTATGTATGGTATGGTATGGTATGGTATGGTATGTATGGTATGGTATGGTATGGTATGGTATGGTATGTATGGTATGTATGGTATGGTATGGTATGGTATGGTATGTTTGGTATGTATGGTATGGTATGGTATGGTATGTATGGTATGTATGGTATGGTATGTATGGTATGTATGGTATGGTATGTATAGTATGTTTGGTATGTATGGTATAGTATGGTATGGTATGGTATGGTATGTATGGTATGGTATGTATAGTATGTTTGGTATGTATGGTATGGTATGGTATGGTATGGTATGGTATGGTATGGTAAGTATGGTATGGTATGTATGTATAGTATGTTTGGTATGGTATGGTATGGTATGGTATGGTATGGTATGGTATGGTATGTATGGTATGGTATGGTATGGTATGTATGGCATGGTATGGTATGTATAGTATGTTTGGTATGGTATGGTATGGTATGGTATGTATGGTATGGTATGGTATGGTATGGTATGGTATGGTATGGTATGTATGGTATGGTATGTATAGTATGTTTGGTATGCATGGTATGGTATGGTATGGTATGGTATGGTATGTATGGTATGGTATGGTATGGTATGGTATGTATGGTATGGTATGTATAGTATGTTTGGTATGTATGGTATGGTATGGTATGGTATGTATGGTATGGTATGTATAGTATGTTTGGTATGTATGGTATGGTATGTATGGTATGGTATGTATAGTATGTTTGGTATGTATGGTATGGTATGGTATGGTATGGTATGTATGGTATGGTATGTATAGTATGTTTGGTATGTATGGTATGGTATGGTATGTATGGTATGGTATGTATAGTATGTTTGGTATGTATGGTATGGTATGGTATGGTATGGTATGTATGGTATGGTATGTATAGTATGTTTGGTATGTATGGTATGGTATGGTATGGTATGGTATGGTATGTATGGTATGGTATGTATGAGTCCCACAGTTCAAAACATTTTCTTCAAGGGTACATTCATTCCAGAGTGGTATTCCACAAAGCTGGATGAAGGGAAAGCCGGGCTTATCTTGATAAGCCTGGCTCATTTAAGCCAGAGTTCCGTTCCAGCAGCGTGGCTTATGTGAATGGCCGATGAGTCACCATGGTTACTTATACACCCGAACTAGCCTGCTCGTGGGCAGGCTAACACTCAAGCTTTGCTTCGGCGTGTCTGAGGTCTGATGGGCTGACACAGACTCCTAACAGAAAGTTCCACCTGGTGGAAATTTTTCACTCCTGCCACTCATTGTGGTATAAAATAAAATTTAAAAATAAGACTTGTTATCATATCATTACTGTCACTGTCTCGAAAAAGCAATAAATCTGTCAGCGCCAATGCAATTAAAGACACACGACCATACACATACTGAACATGAAATGAAATAAAAGAACATGGTGTTCATTAAAACTAATATCTTATTAACCCCTCCCCAGGTTCAGGAACCCCGACCTCCACTGCCTCTGGTTGGCTACCAGTAAAACTGGGATCAACTGAGCCCCGTCCATACAGGCCGAGGGTGTTTAAAGAGAGAGATAGAGAAAGAGAAAGCTGATCTAAAGAGATGGACGGAGAAAGATAGAGATAGATAGAGACAGAGTTCCTTTCTGGTTACCATGGCTTGGCCTTTTATTAATGACCCTGCAGAGGGCGCACGCTTCATTCAAAGCTCATTCAGACCACCAGACCCACGGTTTTCAGGGGGAGGACCACCAGTAGCAGGTCTCTGACGTTGTCTTGGTATCTACAGAGAAACATGTTTACAGCTCAACACGTTTAGAACAAACGTTTCTTCAAAGATACCTCCCACTCTGAGACATGTTCTGGTTCTTTATTTCCACCTGCTGCAGGTTCGCTTTGCTGGTAAGATGCTGCTGCTGGTGGAACAGTGCAGAGTTAATGTAGGTCACACACACACACATGCACACACACACACACACACACACACACACACACACACGATAAACACAAAGATGATACATATTGATTATTGAGTTATTAATAAACTGAGCAGAACCAGTACATACAGAGACAATCAGCTGCTTTATGTAAACAGATTTATAATAAGAGGAACCAGAAATAAACCAGGACGGTGAAGTTAACCTATAACAACTGACAATGGTATGAAACTTATACAACTTATGCATGAAGTCTGTCAGCAGCTGTTTGCCACACTTTATTAATCATGGCTATATTACCTTTTCTGGTGATGACACTTTTAAAGTCCTTAAACTCATACATACAGTGCCTCAACTGTCATGATAATTAAGAAAAGATAAAAAAGTACATAAAATACATATTAATATTTTCCACTGATCTGTGTTAAAAATGCATCTTCAGTAAGACTCTACACAAAAATCGCTGATCAGATCCTGGACAGAAATCCCGGGTGAGGCTGTGGCGATCTGTGCCTCCTCTGACTGGTGATCCAGTACAAACTGGGTTCATGACATGTTTCTGTTCCTCAGCATATCCAATATGAACGTTACAGATTTATTTGTTATACACCATGACTCTCCACAGTCTCTGTAATGTCTTTAATGTGTGTGTGAGATACATATCCCTGTTTATTGTACAATAAAGTGCGGAGAAAAGTCAGCAGGTGAGGCAGGCAGTACTCTGCCTCACCTCATGGGGGCGTAGTTACATACTGGTGGATGAATAGTGAAATAAGAAGCTCTTTTCGGTTCTTACAATGTAAATCTGACTCCAGAGGAATCAGTGCCTCACCAGCCATGAACCCCACCGCACGTCACTGATCTCCATCAGCATTCTTTGTTCAGCTGATGAGAAAATGAAGCTCTCGGCTTGTTCTCTTTTTCTGCTGCTCCTCTTTTCCACCATCCACTCGTCAGGCCTTCCTACGTTCCTCAGGACTCCCACATAGCCAGGCTATGTAAGCCTCGCTTGGATTAGCCTCAAGTAGATGCATCTGGAATGTGTTAGTAGAACTGCTTGAGCCTTAATTCAGAGATGGTGTTAGTTCAAGCGAGGCTTTCCCCATACAGCCTGGCTTTCTGTAGCTACGTTGGTGGAATACTTCCCAGGAGAGCCCGGGGACTTGGTTTGATCGGGCGGAGAACTCCGAAAAATTCTCCACCTTCCTTTGAATTGGTTTGGTTTCACACCAACCAAACCATGTCATGCAGCAACAACACCTGCTTACTAAGGGGAGATATTTCCTAAAACAGCCACTGACCAAAAAGAAAGAAGAAGAAAATCGGGCTCATTAACTGTACTGAAACAACTCTTTCACTGCAAGTAAATAATGGAACAATAAAACATTTTCATGGGAATGCGGTAAAATGTGAAGCCTATGTGGAAGTGCAAAAAATTGCAGTTCCCTCCTCATCCACTAGGGGCTGGATCCAAAACAGAGCAAATCCCCATAGACTCCCATGTTAAAAAGACCAACTTCACAGCAGAAATAAACATGTTTAAAGCCTGGTACAAAAATCCATTTTAGGATTAATAGGTCAAGTTTACCTTCGTGACAACTGTGAGTAGGGTGAACTTTTTTCTAACTCATCCGTTTGGATGTTATTTAAACTTGAAATTTGTCATAATTAGGGATGTGTCCTTTTGATTGACAGATTTCAAAGAGAGAGAGAGAAGAGAGAGTGCAGCACAGCCGCGGTTTTTAGCCCACTAACAGCACACCTTAGCTTTATCCCGCCTACCTCCATTAGCTTGGTTAGCTCTTAGCTACTGGCAGCTCGGAGTTTGATGGGTGTCAGTCATCCACCCCCACCTTCACAGTCCATCTTTCAGCTCCACCTCTTTGTCCATTTTTGGATTTTCCAGGAACGACAAGACGCCTGGCTAGCAAGATGACAATGGTGGGAATCGCCCAATGAGCTTCAGTTCAGCTCTTCCGAAATCTAGGGTGACGTCATTGAGGCTCATCTTTTATATACAGTCTGTGGTAATCAGCCTAGGGAAGCTAGTTGTTAGCCTCTCACATGCTAACACTAGCATCTCTTTGTGAATAGACAGAGGGAATAATAGTGTTTTCCAAATTTCCTTGGAACTCAGAAATGCAATGAATTTTTCTGGAAATGATGATGCGATCTAATTTTTCTGAGCAGCGAACTCATAAGTTTGGGAGGACCTTGAGATTCCAAATTTAAAAATGGCTGCACCCTGTACCACCTGTAGTCCATTGTTGTCTTTATTAAAATTCTTTATAATAAATTTTGTGTCCATTAAGTTTCTAGTGTAAATAGCAGCAAGTTATTGTTATTGATAATTACGTTGGAACAATGGGTTTGTTTGTGAAAAATGGCGTCAATATGCATTAATCATTTTCACCTAAATTATCTGCTGTTCTCATGGTGACATTTTTACAGTGGGTTTGTGATCTTTAGTTGCATATTTATCTTTGTTCTTTATTTGTACGATTTTATTTTGCTTTTTCTCTTTTTAATTTAACGTACAGCACTTTGGTCAGCTGATAAAGATAAAATGCTATGCTATGGTATACGGCCTTTGTAGATGCTCACAAATTGGCTGTATTGGACCATTTTTTCCAGCTGGTGCAGCTGGAATGCCAACTACTTTGGAATGACATCACCAGCTCTCAACCACTCAGAATTCCAAGACCACTGGAACACACCATAGTAGATAATCAACCTGGGGAAGCTAGTTGTTAGCCTGTCAAATGCTAACACACATCTGGGATTTAAATGATCCAGAGAGTAGCTGAGTTAGATACAGGACTTACTGAGAAGGTGGAATGAGTAATCTCTTATCAGTACAGGCCCTGATTATTGATCTGATCAATATCTAGCTCCATGGCAAGGCAGGGGATTATAATATATGATGATTTATATGATAAGAAAGGAAATCTAAAAAATTTTGGGGATCTTAAAAATAATTATAGTTTGGATAATAAGGATTTTTACAGGTTTCTCCAAATCAGACACTACTTAGTACCACAAAATGAGGTTTAAAACCCCTTCCAGGAATAATGGGTTTTTTCCTTAAAGCCTACAGAGCTGAACCGAGATCAAAGGTCATTTCTAAGTTATATACTGAAATACAGAGTATGGTGGGCACAGACACAAAATACATAAAGGAAAAATGGGAAAAAGATGGAGGCTTTAAGATTCAGTGGGAAGAATGGGAAGAAATATTAGAAAGCAATTCGAAATGCACAGCCTCACTTTCTTGGAGAGAATTTGTTTGGAAGACTATAATACGCTTTTTCAAGGTACCCTCATAGGGGGCATCTATGGGGAGGGATACCTCTTGCTGGAGACTGTGTGGGGCAAAACAGGCCAGTCATTATCACATATTTTGGGGTTGTCCCAAAATCGCTTCATTTTGGCTGCAACTTAGAAATAGTATAGAAAAAGTAATAGGGGTGCCTCTACCACATGACTTTGAGACTTTGTACCTCGGGAAGAGACCGGCCCAGTTAGTGGCACTTAAGAAAAAATATATGTATAACATACTGCTGGCTGCTGGGAAGAAAACTATAACAAGGAAATGGCTCACTGATAGTGCTCCTACTTCTGAAGATTGGATCAGTGTTGTCCACGATATTTATGTAATGGAGAAACTGACATATGCGGTGAGACTTGAGCAAGACAAGTTTGATAAGTACTGGAAACCCTGGAGATTGTTTGTAGAGCCAATTAGGTCAGATTTTTGCTGAGTATAAGCGACTGTACCTACTGTAACCCTGCTATGTTTGTGATATTCATTCTTTTTATTTCTTATTTTTTCATTTATTTTTTATTTTTTTTATTTTTTCTGTTGTTTTTTGTTCTTTCTTTGTGCTACACGCCCGACTGCTTGTGATCAGTATTAGAGCTGTTACCTGCACAAGTCCTCTTTATTTTCCTTTTTTTTTCTTTGTTCTATACTGAAAAAGCATGGGACTGTATAAGCATTTGCTGAAAGGAGGTGTATTTGGCATTGTGTATGTTCCTAATAAAAACTTAATGGAAAAAAAAAAAAAATATCTAGCTCCATGATGGATATACCACCACCTGGTACATGTATGCTGCCACTGCTGGATGCTCAATAGTCTCATTTTATTCCCTTTTTACTGTCATAGGAATGAGAATCAGACCTGGTGAAAATCTAGCCTGATGAATCCACATCGGAAACCTTCTGTTCCAGCTGCTGGGATTTTGAGAGATGCTGGAAAAGGAACAGAGATTTTAGGATGTGTGGTTGTTTTCATTTGTTTTTCCAGAGGGTAAACATGAAAACACACTTCCAGACCTCCAAGGATGGTCTGTAGACCCTAAACAGCTATATTTTCAGTTTTATTCTACAGTATAAAACAGTAAAAAAGAAAAAGAAAAAGAAAATGGGTCTGTTTTATCTTCTGACTGCTGATGTTTTAATGGTGAAAGTGAGACCATATAAACTGTAGAAGCAGACTCTTGCCCCCTCTACTGGGTTTACACTGCTCTACACACTAAATGAGGAA
Organism: Melanotaenia boesemani; assembly: GCF_017639745.1. Classification (NCBI taxonomy): domain Eukaryota; kingdom Metazoa; phylum Chordata; class Actinopteri; order Atheriniformes; family Melanotaeniidae; genus Melanotaenia; species Melanotaenia boesemani. The sequence goes on from NC_055702.1 coordinate 29,062,695, forward strand.
GCCTTACATGTGAGATCACAACTCCATCTGTGTTTTCTGAGGACTTCTCCTGGTGGATGTTATCTCACCACTCTGAGCTGCTGTGGATGAAACCACCAGTGGATCCAGTTCTTCCCCTGGAGAGCTCCTCTCTTACATCATAACTGACAGGCAGCCTCACATCCTGGACTAGAGTTAAATTCTGTTATGTAAGCATTCATCCAGCTGATATCAGATTACATGATCAGTGTAACCTTCTGACGTCAGGTGGGAGACTGAGATTTTTTTCAACCCTTTCTCTCATAATGTGATCTCTACAGAAGCCTAAAAACAGAGGATTCTAGGATCATCTTATTCCACCTACATAAAATTCCCAGAATGAGAAGCATCCTGTCTCAGAGTGATGCAAAAAACTGGTCTATGGATTTGTTCCTTCCTGATTGGACTACTCCTGGACTAATTCCTGATCATTGTTCTAGCCCAGAAATGTTCTGAACGTCTCCATCTGATCCAAAATGCTGCAAATGGTAAATGCGTTGTAGTGCTTTTCTAGTCACATGCTAACCACTCAACACTACGCTGCCCTGCAGCGAGGTTTCAGGCCAGAACAAACGCAACACACTGCCATGACTGCAGCTTTTCCAGTGTTAGATGACTTAGTCTGAGAGGTGACCAGCTTTCAAACCATGAAGTAAGATTTATCACCTATCAAAGCTAAATGTGCAATCATGACCTGGTCTGTGAGCATGCTGCTTGTCCAGTTGATCCCATATCATTCAGTTATTACCTCATTTAGTGTAAATACTGTTCTAATCTCATATCAGGAGTGATCAGGAGTTTTATTAATTCCAAAACACACTGAAAAAGGGCTCCTATGTATTTATAATGACAGGGAAACCTCGAGGAGGTCTGTGTCTCTACACCACTTACCCATCAAAAACTGAACCAATGAAGATTTTCTCTACACATTGTGTTAGAAAGTGATAACTGTGGGGGTGTAAAGTATGTGTGTTTCTGTAGGGGTGGGGGTAAAAACACTAATCTGGCTATGTTCTGAAAAGAGTTTGATCCTCGCTGCAGGAGGGCCTGTGGTGACCCAGCATCTATCCCACCACCCCCCACCCCAGTCTCTCAGCTTATACCTTCCCTCACCAAATCCAAGGCCCCCTGCCCCCTCAGCCCTCCATCTCCATCTACCTGTACCCTCCCTCATAATAAGTTTACACCTGGTCACACAGGTGAAGACCTTTATCAGTGGCCCCCTCCTACTTCGATCAAATGTCTTTCTTCTTTAATACTTCTGTAAAAAAGTAATTATTTAATCAAATACCAGAACTCTCTATGAGCAGAACACGAACACATCAAGCCTTTAAATGAAGGAAAATAAAAACAGGACATGAATAATCTTCAGGAATTAAAGAGACGAACATCTGTTTGTGCTCTGAAGTGTTGCATGGTGGCCGAAGATGGCAGCAGAGCAGCCAGGGAGCGCTCGTGTTGGGGGAGGGTGGGGGACAGAGAGATTTGCTAAATCTATCTAATCCTCAGACAAGCCATGGATAGAACGTGCAGTGGGACCTGCTGGCCACCAGGGAGGGAGCTGGGTCTGAACATGAGAGAAACAGTCAGAGGAACACACCACTCCTGCAGGATGGGCTTCCCGGACCCGGTCACATGTATGCGGGTGATTTAATTAGAGCTTGGCGGCTTCAGAGAAGCTCTGCCCTGCCGAAGCATCTCCTCACATCAGTGTCACTGCAGCCACACGAGACACACTCTCATCTCCGGACTCCGTGTTCTCCACATGAAGTACAAGTTGCAAAAAGTTGCTCTGACTTCCAGTTTTACGTAGAGGAAAAGCTCTAAGTCACAGCAGCAGAACTCCATCTACGGTCATGGCTTTCAGGTGGGAGGTGTCAGAAGGTAAAGTTCATGATGAACTCTCTACTGCAGAAAACAGTGATGGGACGGTCTGGAAGTAACTCCAGATTACAGGATTCTGAGACGCATCTGAACGCAGATCCAAATGAAGCCGTCACATGATCTCTATCTGGTTGTTTTGGTAAAAATTGTCTCCTTTATGTTGTTTAATGATTATTGGACCAGCAAGAGATCCGTACAGAGATGTTAGCAGACACCATGAAGCAGAAAGGCATTACTTTACTCATTCCTAGGATAACTTATTCATTCCTAGGATTACTTTACTCATTCCTAGGATAACTTATTCATTCCTAGGATTACTTTACTCATTCCTAGGATTACTTTACTCATTCCTAGGATAACTTTACTCATTCCTAGTATTACTTTACTCATTTCTAGGATTACTTTATTCATTCCCAGGATTACTTTACTCATTCCTAGGATTACTTTACTCATTCCCAGGATTACTTTACTCATTCCTAGGACTACTTTACTCATTCCTAGGATTCCTAGGATTATTTCACTTATTTCTAGGACTACTTTACTCATTCCTAGGATTACTTTACTCATTCCTAGGATTCCTAGGATTACTTTACTTATTTCTAGGACTACTTTACTCATTCCTAGGATTACTTTACTCAGTCATAGGATTACTTTACTCATTCCCAGGATTACTTTACTCATTCCTAGGACTACTTTACTCATTCCTAGGACTACTTTACTCATTCCTAGGATTCCTAGGATTACTTTACTTATTTCTAGGACTACTTTACTCATTCCTAGGATTACTTTACTCATTCCTAGGATTACTTTACTCATTCCTAGGATAACTTACTCATTCCTAGGATTACTTTACTCATTCCTAGGATTACTTTACTCATTCCTAGGATAACTTACTCATTCCTAGGATTACTTTACTCATTTCTAGGATTACTTTATTCATTCCCAGGATTACTTTACTCATTCCTAGGATTACTTTACTCATTCCCAGGATTACTTTACTCATTCCTAGGATGATTTTACTCATTCCTAGGACTACTTTACTCATTCCTAGGATTCCTAGGATTACTTTACTTATTTCTAGGACTACTTTACTCATTCCTAGGATTACTTTACTCATTCATAGGATTACTTTACTCATTCCCAGGATTACTTTACTCATTCCTAGGACTACTTTACTTATTTCTAGGACTACTTTACTCATTCCTAGGATTACTTTACTCATTCCTAGGATTCCTAGGATTACTTTACTTATTTCTAGGACTACTTTACTCATTCCTAGGATTACTTTACTCATTTCTAGGATTACTTCACTCATTCCTAGAATTACTTTACTCATTCCTAGGATTACTTTACTCATTCCTAGGATTACTTTACTCATTCCCGGGATTACTTTATTCATTTCTAGGAATACGTTACTCATTCCTAGGATTCCTAGGATTACTTTACTCATTCCTAGGACTACTTTACTCATTCCTAGGATTCCTAGGATTACTTTACTTATTTCTAGGACTACTTTACTCATTCCTAGGATTACTTTACTCATTCCTAGGATTACTTTACTCATTCCTAGGATAACTTACTCATTCCTAGGATTACTTTACTCATTCCTAGGATTACTTTACTCATTCCTAGGATAACTTACTCATTCCTAGGATTACTTTACTCATTTCTAGGATTACTTTATTCATTCCCAGGATTACTTTACTCATTCCTAGGATTACTTTACTCATTCCCAGGATTACTTTACTCATTCCTAGGATGATTTTACTCATTCCTAGGACTACTTTACTCATTCCTAGGATTCCTAGGATTACTTTACTTATTTCTAGGACTACTTTACTCATTCCTAGGATTACTTTACTCATTCATAGGATTACTTTACTCATTCCCAGGATTACTTTACTCATTCCTAGGACTACTTTACTTATTTCTAGGACTACTTTACTCATTCCTAGGATTACTTTACTCATTCCTAGGATTCCTAGGATTACTTTACTTATTTCTAGGACTACTTTACTCATTCCTAGGATTACTTTACTCATTTCTAGGATTACTTCACTCATTCCTAGAATTACTTTACTCATTCCTAGGATTACTTTACTCATTCCTAGGATTACTTTACTCATTCCCGGGATTACTTTATTCATTTCTAGGAATACGTTACTCATTCCTAGGACTACTTTACTCATTCCTAGGACGACTTTACTCATTCCTAGGATTACTTTACTCATTCCTAGGACTACTTTACTCTCTTCTAGGATTACTTTACTCATTTCTAGGATTACTTTACTCATTCCTAGGATTATTTTACTCATTCCTAAGATTACTTACTCATTTCTAGGATTACTTTACTCATTCCTAGGACTACTTTAATCATTCCCGGGGATTACTTTACTTATTCCTAGGATTACTTTACTCATTCCTAAGTTTACTTTACTCATTCCTAAGATTACTTTACTCATTCCTAGGATTACTTTACTCATTCCTAGGATTACTTTACTCATTCCCGGGATTACTTTATTCATTTCTAGGAATACGTTACTCATTCCTAGGACTACTTTACTCATTCCTAGGATTCCTGGGATTACTTTACTCATTCCTAGGACTACTTTACTCATTCCTAGGAGTACTTTAATCATTCCTAGTGTATATACATATATATGTGTATATGGATTAGATTTATATAGCGCTTTTCAAGGCACCCAAAGCGCTTTACATTGTGTGAATCCATTATTCATCCACTCCTCACTCATACCTGGTGATGGTAAGCTACATGCGTAGCTACAGCTGCCTTGGGGCAAGCTGACGGAAACGTGGCTGCCAGTCTGCGCCTACGGCCTCTCCGACCATCACCGACCATTCATCCACACATTCATACACCAGCGATGCCAACACTGGAGGCAAGGAGGGTTAAGTGTCTTGCCCAAGGACACAACGACAGATGACTGCGGGAGCGGGAATCGAACCGCCGACCTTCCGATCATTGGACGACCTGCTCTACCGCCTGAGCCACTGCTCACTATATATTCAGTGTTGATTGGCCAGGAAATGTTGTTGTCTCTTCTAAACTTTGTCCATATAAGCTGGCTGACTTTCCTCCATATTAGCTCATATTCCTGAAGAAAACTCTGGATTTTATTCATTTCACTGTTTTAGTCAAATAATCAATGCAATTAATATAATTAACAAGCTGCTAAAAACAAATCACGCATGTTCGAACAGACACGAGAGCTGCCAGACCCTACATGCCCCCCCCACCACCTCCTCGAACACGCCCCCCTCCCCGCTCCACCTGAACATGTCCAGGTGACCGTGAGGAAGGAGGTGAGCAGCTGAGTGTTAAATTAATAGATTGTTGTGGAGAAAAAACATTATATAATAGAAAAAATGGTTCTGAATTATTAATAGTAAATAAAAATAGTTTGTATTTATTTTAGACTGATGTGAATGGTTCTCAGCTGTCTCTGTAACGTAGGTCAGGTCAGTAGTTTGGACTCATCCTCCTGCTTTGCAGTAGGAACATTTCTAGTGCAGCAGACTGGGTGACGGCTTTCAATCCAACCAGAGAAATATTTACATTTTCTAGATATCAGAAGATTAACTAGCAACAACCATATACCATCATATATGTTTCCCCACTAATGCTTCACCTGTGCGTCTACAGATCTGGAGATAAGTTAGACTTCATGGGTTGCTACATGAGGGAGACGATGACGTGGAGGATTGGTAGTCAGATCAGTTTCCCTTCACATTGTGGGTGAAATCACTGAAAACACCTTTAAGTAAAACAAATAGTGGGAGGCCACCAGAAATAATGATGGTGATGCTGTTACACATGACATTACATAACTGGAGACACTATATAATAGAACAGCTGATAGAATAAAAAGCTGGACTTCAGGACTTGATAAGTGGTTTTCCAGGGAGAAAACTCCACGTTGGGCTCTTGGTGAAAAACGCTGAGCAAGGACAGTGATGGTGAATGAGACTGCAAGCATGACTCAGCAATAGTGCACCTTTACCTCTCCTTAATATCTTATTACACAAAGTTGTACCTTTTTAAAATGTGATTATTTAATTTTAAAGACGCTCCCAGCCGTTGTTTGGTTGTAAATCTCCACTGTGGTTTGCTTGTGACTGTTTTACATTCAGTTCATATAAAACAATAAACCATGTGAGGTCCTAGTTTCTGTTTCTGAGCCTCATTTATTTTACCATTTGCTTCTGATTTAGTGATAATAATGCTCACAATACAATAACTCCTAAAAACCAAGCGGCCATTTTGTTTTTGATGGTGTTTTAGCTGAGATTTGATTTGTTTCTCCACAGATTATAAATGCATTTCATTTTCATGGAAGAGGTTATTTTGTATTTAAATTTTGTATTTGTAATTTGTTTTGTAATTATCATGAGATAATTAATTGTTTAAGTATTTAAAAAAAAGATAGATAGGTTTTTAAATATAAAGTATCCGTCTTGCAGCAAATAACTAAATCTAAATAAATTAAATTTTATTTTCAGTGCTTCTCTACCAAGTTGCCTGACTGTCATGTTTTCCTTCCACAAGTATAGGTATGACGGAATTAAAATTACAAATTTTATGTATTTTTTTTTTTTTTTTTTTTTTTGACTTTTATACTTTTTATTTAAATGAAATTCCATATTTAAACACTTTACATTGTAAATGCCAGTACAACAAAGTTCCCTTTTCCCATTGGAATACAAACAAGCTTAGCAATATGAACATCCTCCCCAACCCAGTTCCCCATCCCACGGCACACAAACCCTACAGGATAATAGAAATAATACTGATAACAGTAATGACAATGTTAACGATAGGAAAACGGATCTGTAAATAGACTTAAGGAGGGAGAGAAAAAAAAAAAAAAAAAAAAAAAATTATAGGAGGGAGAAAAAGTAAGAAAATAAATAAATAAATAGAGGAGATACAATAAATAAGAGACAACAGGTACTGGTACAGGCGACTCAAGGGGCAATCACAATTTAGTTCTCAGTAATAGTACAAGATGAGCTGTTGACAAAAGATAGAAAAGGATTCCAGGTCTTCTCAAAAATGTCACCAGCTCCAGATACAATCAGTCTTATCTTTTCCAGTTTCAAAAAGTAGAGCACATCCTTGATCCAGTCCATCTGGGAGGGTGGGACCGATGACTTCCATCTCCGCAGGATCAGCCTCCTGGCCAGCAAAGTTGAGAAGGCCACTAGGTCCTTATGAACGTCAGACAGATTAAGTAGAGAAGGCGGTACTCCAAATAAGGCAGTCAGAGCATCGGGCACCATACTCCTCCCAGTCACTCCGGACAGCACAGTAAAGACATCTGACCAAAAAGCCCTCAACAAGGAACAGTGCCAAAACATATGGGTGTAGTCCGCTGAGGCCTGAAAGCATCTATCACACAGGGGGGACACCCCATCATACATCTTGGCAAGCCGAGCTTTAGTATAATGAGCACGGTGTAAAACCCTACATTGGATAAAACAGTGTTTGGCACAGACAGAGGATTTGTGCACCCTACGTAGAATTTCCTGCCAGGTATTGTCAGGAATCACAGCTCCCAGCTCAATTTCCCAAGTAGTCTTAAGAACATTATTATGGCCTGAACGGAGACTACATATATTCCGATAGATAATGGATATAGCTTTCTTCAGTGTCGAAAGGGGTTCCAAGAAGAGATCCAGGTCAGTAGTACAGGGAAGAGCAGGAAAGTTTGGAAATGAACCGCGAATAAAGTGTCGGACCTGGAGATACCTAAAAAAGTGACTTTTAGGCAATGAGTATTTCTCAACCAGTTGCTGAAAAGAGGCAAAAGTTGAGTCAATATATAAAGCAGCAAACGTCTTGATACCTAATCTGGCCCACACCCTGAATGCACAATCTAATAGAGATGGGTGAAATACATGATTCCTTAGTAAGGGAGCCTTAATTGAGTGCGCTTGTAACCCAAAGTGACGCCTAAACTGGGCCCATATTTTTAAGCAGGAAGCTACAATAGCATTTTTAACATATGGGGTTGTGGCAGATTGTAGAGGTGAGTACAAGAGTGCTTTCAACGTTACCGGAAGGACTGAGTTTGCTTCAGCAACCAGCCACATTGGAGGAGCGACAGGATTTTCGTACTGGAGCCAGTAATTCAGATTCTTTAAGTTAGCTGCCCAGTAGTAGAACAAAATGTTAGGCAAGGCCATTCCACCTAGATCCTTCGATCTCTGCAAAGCCTGAAGCCGGAGCCTAGGAGTCCTATTACTCCATAGGAAGTCCAAAAAAAGACTGTCCACTTTTTTAAAAAATGAGAGAGGGATGAAAATCGGTACACACTGAAAAAATACAGAAAGCGAGGTAGAACATTCATCTTGATGGAGTTAATCTTAGCTGCAATTGACAGATTAAGCAAGGACCATCTGTCAAAATCCTGTTTAACTTGTGTAAGCAAAGTAATAAAATTTCTCCTATGCAGATTAGTCAGGGTGTCGGCCACGTACACTCCCAGATACACAAAGCCAGACCTGGAGACCTTAAATGGTAAATTTTCAAGGGGATATTGTTTAGCTAAGGAATTTATGGGAAAAATTTCACTCTTATCTAGATTTAATTTGTATCCTGAGAACTTACTAAATTTTTCTAAAACTGAAAGGGCAGCAGGGACAGAGCGAGCCAGATCCGAGATCAGCAACAGCAAGTCGTCTGCGTACAGCGCCACCCGCAGCTCAACACCATATCTTGTAATGCCGCAGAGTTCAGGGTGGGACGTGAGAGCGATCGATAGAGGTTCCATGGCCAGAGCAAACAATAAAGGGCTCAGTGGGCAGCCCTGCCTGGTGGAGCGATGTAATTGAAAATATTCTGAGTTTGTACTATTCGTCCTAACAGAGGCTTGGGGGCAAGCATACAGTAATTTAACCCAAGAAACAAATTTAGCCCCAAACCCAAATTTCTCCAAAACACAAAATAAGTAACTCCATTCCACTCTATCAAAAGCCTTCTCGGCGTCAAGAGATATCAAGGCCTCAGACAGGGTGGAAGATGGAGGATTATAAACGGCATTAAAGACTGTTCTAAGGTTGAAAAGAGAGTGTCTGTGACGAATAAACCCTGTTTGGTTAAGAGAAATAATAGACGGAAGTGCACTTTCCAGACGCAACGCTAATAGTTTAGACAACAATTTGAAGTCCGCATTCAGCAGACTAATGGGGCAATAAGAGCTGCATTGCAACGGGTCCTTGCCTTTCTTAAGTAATAGCGAAATGCGTGCTTGATTTAGGGTCTGGGGGAGAACACCCTGGCTAAAAGCCTCACCAAACATCTCCAACAAGTGTGGGGCCAACTGCTTCCAGAAAGTCTTATAAAATTCGACCGGATAACCGTCCGGGCCTGGGCTCTTACCGCTCTGCAAAGACTGGACTGCTGCCGTGAGTTCTGATGCTGTAATGGGGCGTTCCATATCCTGCATTACGCCCAGGTCCAAAACAGGAAGCTCAATCTCATTAAAGAAGGATTCGAGCTCCGCTGGGACCTGAGCACAATCAGAGGAATAAAGTTTTTTATAAAAATTCAGAAAGGCTTGGTTAATCTCAAAAGGATCTGATGTAACCCCAGAACCAGTTTCGAGCTGTGGGATCAGCTGAGAGGCAGACACCCGACGCAGTCGGTGGGCCAGAAGTTTACTGGGTCTGTCTCCCTGCTCAAAAAATTCGGATCTAGAACGGAGCAGAAGATCAATGGTCTTTTGCGAAAGAATAAGATCATATTCTGTCTGCAGGGACATCCGCTCCTTATAAGCATCAGGTGATTTTGAGGTGGCATATAAAGAATCCAAGGTAGCAATGCGCTTAGAAAGAGTAGCTAATTTTTCCCCATCTAGCTTCCTATGATGTGCGTCATATGATATAATTTCGCCCCTTATAAAAGCTTTCATAGCTTCCCACACCCCAGAGATGGTTACGTCAGCAGTCCTATTGGTTTGGAAAAAGAAATCTATTCGTTCTGTGATAAAACTGACAAAACCTCTGTCCAGTAGCAGTCGTGTATCAAGGCGCCAAGGAGGTCGTGGGTTAATAAATTTCTCGAAGTATATGTTGATCGAAACAGAAGCATGGTCTGAAACTACGATTGAGTCGTAGCTGCACTCAGAGATTGAGGCAAGCAAGTGACTAGTTACCAGGAAGAAGTCAATACGGGTGAAGGTCTGATGTCTATGCGAAAAGAAAGAATACATCCTCTTATTAGGATTAAAGTAGCGCCAAGGATCGACAACTTTGAATTCGTCCATAAAAGTCTCAATCACCTTAGCGGATCTGGACTGCTGAGCTGGGGCTGTGGAGGATCGATCTGTCGAGGGATCCAACCAACAATTAAAATCGCCACCCATAATCAGATTATATAAAGACAAGTCCGGTAACATTGAAAGCAGGCGCCTGTAGAATGAGTCATTGTCCCAGTTTGGGCCATATACATTCACCAGGGCCACCTTTTTATCATAGATCCGCCCAGTCACAATAATAAACCTGCCCGAAGAGTCTAAGACTGTCTTAATATGAACAAAAGGGATAGTTTTGTGCAGGATTATCGCAACCCCCCGTGACCTGCTGGTAAAGGGGGAAGTAAAAACTTGTCCCACCCATCTCCGTCTCAGTCCAGCAATATCTTTGCTTCTCAAGTGAGTTTCCTGAAGGTAAACTACATGACTATTAAGGTGTTGTAGGTAGTGCAGAACCTTGCTATGCTTTATGGGATTATTCAATCCTTTACAATTTAGGCTAACAAATTTTACTTTGCCCCCTATGTAATGTGAACCATCAGACTGAGTCATTATAAAACGACCATATAAATATATCTAGGATAAAAAAAAAAACAAAAAAAAAAACAAAGGACATAGGGTGTGTGCCATCCCAAATCTCACAAGAACAAACAAACCCATCCTCCCCCCAAATCCCCCTTCTGGCAGAAGCATCCCGAAGGATGCATGCCCTCTTACCTTTCAGAAGAAAAACAAACGAACCTGTCGTCATAGTAACCCAACTGCAACAGACAACGACTCTGGGAGTGCTAAAGTGGGTTGCTGTCCCAACAGAAAAACGACCTTAGGTCACAAGATGACATAGATTCATGGCTGTATGACTTTCTAATATGACCCTTGAGCAAGGAACCATCAAAAAGTAGTGTTTTATAAATGTCCAACCAAAAGTAAGCAACATCCATATCAAGCAAACTGTCCCGGAGTCCAAGAAAACAGCGACATAACAGACTGCTGTGTACAAGTGATACCACCATGGCTGCCGGCCACCCAGTCTCCGGACAACACATCATGGCCGTGTTCCCTGGTTGATCAAGTCGCCTCTGGTTCCGTGCTTTTCTTAATCCTTTTATTCACGAACTCCAAAGCCTCACTCGGATCCTCAAATTTGTGCCTTCGGCCATCTGGCAAGGTGATGTGAAGGATAGCCGGGTAGCGGAGGCCAAATCTGACGCTGTCACACGAATGTAGCTCCTTTTTCACCATGGTGAAGGCCGCCCTCCGTTTAGCCACCGCTGGGGTGAAGTCCGGGAAGATGAACATTCTCTTGCTATTATGGAGCAGAGGGGAGGCTTCCCCTGCGCGACGAAGAATGGCGTTTCTCACCTGGAACTGGTTAACACGGATAATCATCGGGCGTGGGGGTTCCCCTTCCTTCGGCTTGGCCCGCAGTGTACGATGAGCTCTATCCAGCACCGGCTTGGCGTCAAGATTCAGCAAGTCCATTAAGAGCTGGGACACATATTCTGTGGGATTGGGACCTTCGGATCCCTCAGGGAGGCCCACTAGTCGAACATTATTCCATCTTGAGCGAGATTCGAGGTCCTCACATTTCTTCTCCAGGGTCTCCACGGTGGCCGAGAGCTTAGCCATACCAGCTTGTAAGCTAGTTAGCTGTCCCTCGTGGTCGTTAGCGGAGTGCTCTAAATCCGAAATAGTCCCCCTCTGCGTCGCAAGTTTTTCCTCGATTGGTCCCAAGGCAGCTGCTACTTCTTTCTTGACAGAGTCGGATATGATCGATTCAAACTTGTTAATGATCTCCGTCCGGAGATCATTCATCATTTCCCTGATGCTATGTAGCATATCTTCATTAGCCGTGGCCTTCCCCGGGGACCCAGGCTCCAGAGGTTGATGCTGCGGCCTACCACGGCCGTGTCTCGAAGCTTCGCCTTTCGCCCGTGTGCTCGTCATTTATGTTGGTTCTCCGCTCAAAGATGCAGTACTATGTTAGCCGCCTTGAATGTGATCGAATTAAAAATGGGGCAGCGCTAAGTTAAGGAAGAAATATATATATTTAACAGCACTCCCGCGGAGCTTCCGCGAACACCTCTTACATCGTGCGTTCCCCCGGAAGTCCCAAATTTTATGTATTATAGTATAACAGTTTTCAGAGAAACGGGTCTAATTCAGTTTCTTTTCATGGGGCCCAAATTCTCTGGCAGCGCCTCCTGCCAGTTTACTCGAACACTCCAGCTTCCCGCCTCTGAACATCACACATCAGTCTAAAAGTGATGCTCTGCATGTAATAATATCTCCACGTTTCTGTCACTGTTGTCTAAAACAGGAATAATTCCTCAGAAGGACGGTGTTCATCAGAGTTGATGGACTTAATGAGAGACCAAAACACTTTTTCTGAACATGTTCTCAGGTAGCAAACATTCAGCTGATATGTGAGCGGCATCTTTAGAGAAAAATCACGTCTCCATAGTGACAAACTGAGAAGAATTCCAATATTCCCAATAGAAAAGAATTCCTGAAGTAAATGGTTTTTTATAACCATGAATATTTCTGTTCTTACTGTCACTTCCAGACCACACTATCTAGCCTTCTTCATTTCCTCCATGGAAAGATGGCTAATTCAGAGTTTTAGTTTCTTTTGTTTGATCTTTTCAGGACCCTATGATGGACTGGAGACCTGCCCAGGTGTACCCGCCTCTCACCTGGTAGCAGCTGGGACAGACAGACAAACTGAGGCTAAATATGGCTGACACCGAGGATTTTTATTACTTAAAGTTTATAATGGGTTTTTTTACTGGTCTGACCCACTGGAGACCAGATTGAATGTGGAATGTGAACTAAGATGAGTTTGACATCCCAGGTTTAGACGTTGGTGGTGGTGTGTTCGAGCTCGGAAAACCACAAACAGAAAAACCAGCTTTGGTCTTCAGAGGAGGAAAGTTTTCACATAAACACAAACGTCACACGTTCTCTTTAGACCTCAGGGAGGTGACTCAGGAGAAAACCTATTATCAGGTCAGAACACACACACACACAAACGCACGCACACACACACACACACGCACGCATGCACACACACACACACACGCACGCACACACCACTGAAATAATGCTTTCATGCTTCTATTTAAAGCTGGGTGAACTAGAGCGGAGCAGCAAAACAGGTAAACACACACACTCACTCACTCATAATTACACACAGATGCCCACACACCTACACACTGACTTTCTCAAACACACACACATTACAGAACAAATCACACCATGATGTGTGTATTACAGATGGTAGCATCAGCCGCTGCAGCACACACACTTTAATCCAGCTTTAACTACAACATGACATGAAAGTCATGGAGTCCAAAGCAGAAGGTCTAAAAGACGAATTCCCAACTGCTCCACCTGCCGTGCACTAACTCATGCACTAACTCAAGCACTAACTCATGCACTAACTCATGCACTAACTCATGCAAACAAACCAAAAGAAGACAGAAGGAATCAATGTGTGTGATAGCTCCAGCAACTGTAAACTAAAACAAAAACTAAACATCTTCAGGACATCAGACAGTTTAAACATAACCATTTAAATATCAGTATAAAAACATGTAAAACAAACCAGGGATGTTACCCCCATCAGAATTATTCATTCATTCTCTGAACCGCTTGGTCCATTAAGGGTCGCAGGTAAGCTGGAGTCTATCCCAGCATTAACAGGTGAGAGGCAGGTACACTTGGACAGGTCACCAGTCCATCGCAGGGCCAACACACAGAGGGCAAACAACCACACACACACACAATAGAGAGAGAAATTTAAGAGGTAAATTAACCTTACATGCACGTCTTTGGACGGTGGGAGGAACCCGGAGAGAACTCAATCATACACGGGCAGAACATGCAAACTCCACACAGAGAGGCCACGCCCTCAAGGTTTCAACCCCCCCCACCAGCCCAGATTCAAACCAGCAACCTTCTTGCTTTGAGGCTGTGCGGTGCGAACCACCACACCATCGTGCAGCCTGAGGTCAGATATATTTTTTTTAAAGGTCAGAATAAAAACATCATGAACAAGGATTTATTTAATTTTTATTTTAAAAATGAAATATGAGGCATTTTACTTTTTCATTGTTGAAATGGAATTAATGAAAATTTGAAAATGTTTTAACTTTGGTTTTCTAGTTTGTGTTTTACAGCATGGTCATACCTCTTCTTCCCACTCTTGCTTCTAGTTTTTGGAAAGAGATGAGGGCTGTTAATACATGTCAGATGTCTCTGCCATGCTCTATAGATGGAATTATTGGCTCAGATAATATAGATGCATCTGCAGACAGCAGCTGCAGCTGTGTGAACAGTGGTGTGTATACAGCAGGCAACACTGAGGGTGGTGGTAGAACAGTGGTGCTGTTGAGTGAAGTGTGTCAAGCTATTAACAAGCTTGGTGATAATAAAGCAAGTGGTCCAGATCAGACCTCTGCTGAACATCTTAGATATGCCAGTGTGATCAGAGCCCCTCTTTTTGCTGTCTGTTTTACTGGCTGTATGTTGCCAGGTATGTTGCCGGTCATTAAGGATGAGGCTGGTAAAGGGGGTAGTTCAGATAATTAGCATCCTTATCACTGAGAGTATTATTCTGGCTAGATGAGTTTATTGTTTCTGCTGATAACCAGTTTGGTTTCAAGGCTAAATGTGGAACTGATTTCTGCATATATATCCTTAAAGAGATTGTGAACAACTACAGAGACAAAAGCTCATCAATTCTTTTATGGTTTTTTGATGCCTCAACTGTAGACATTCAGAAAATTGTCTCAAAGAGGGGGTGCCCAAATATATTGTAAGAACCCTGCTTGCTGGTGCCCATCAGACCATGCAGCTGAAATGGGGTAATTGTGTTTCTGTCCTATTTGGAATCTGCACTGGTGTCGGGCAAGGAGGGATCTTATCTCCGGGTCTTTTTAACCTGGACATTGCTGACCTCTCCAGGCAGGTGAAAGCTGCTCACACTGGGTGTATGGTTGGTCTATTGGTGAATCATATCATGTATGCAGATGATCATGTGGTCTTCAGTCCGAGTAGTGCTGGTCTCCAGCAGCTCCTTGCTGTCTGCTCTGCTTAAGAAGTAGAGCAGGGGTGGCCAACGTCGGTCCTCGAGCGCCACAATCCTGCAGGTTTTCCAAATTTCCCTGCTCCAGCACACCTGACTCAAATTAAATGGATCCAACACATTAGACCTTTTTTAGGTCTAGATTTTATTAAAAATTGAACTGATTATTACAACCAAAGTGATCATCTGATGTAAAAAAGTGAATAAAAACTAGTAAAACAAGCAGCAAATGATGTATTTTATCAGCAGGTGTTTTGGGTGATGCTGCTGTAGGACTTTTATCACTGCTGCACAAACACACACACTTCAATGATAAAAGAAAAAAGCTGTTTTTATCCAGAACATCAGTTTTATCAGAGTTTCTTCATCAGTGTCGGCTGTTTAACTTCAGTCGTCACATCTGCTGTGTTTTTTATTTATTTTTATAATTAATAAAAAAAAAGTTTTAATTCTGAATTATGATCTAGAACAGGGGTAGCCAACGTCGGTCCTCGAGGGCACCAATCCGGCAGGTTTTCCAGATTTCCGTGCTCCAACACACCTGACTTAAACTAACAAGTCATTGTGGAGATCCTTATAGGCTGTTGGATCCATTTAATTTGAGTCAGGTGTGCTGGAGCAGGGAAATCTGGAAAACCAGCTGGATTGGTGCCCTCGAGGACCAACGTTGGCTACCCCTGATCTAGAACATGGTAGAGATGTTTTAGAACAACATGTAGAAGTACATTACATGCTGCATTTACTGACCCTTGGACATCTAACGTGTATCCAAGAGAAGGTCAGTTAACAGTAAATATTTGTAGCATCGGTTCTTTCTGTTGCAGTAAAAACGGGCAAATATCAGGCAGAGTCGCGGATGGTGATTAATTGTGATTAATTTATTTGAAAGCTGTGATTAATCTGATTAAAAATTTTAATCGTTGACGGCCCTGATATATATATATGTATATAGTTTGCAGTGCCCTTGATACAGGGGGGGAAGAGGACCCCAATTGCCATTGCTACTGTAAGATTTGGTGTCAGTTCAATACTCAGTAAATAAAGGGTTAGTATCTTCAAAATCTATACAAATACTTTTGAATAGGGCTGTCAATATTTAGAGCATCAGTGCATTCATTTTTAATGCGTTAATGCATAAAAAACAAAGATATTACTCTAATTTTGGGCATGTAGGTGTCTTGTCACGGCATTGAACTGAGTCCATCAAAAACACTTTTTCTCTATATTTTTAAAGATTCTGACAGTTTTCAAGCCTTGCATTAAAGTATTGATGTTATCAGACTAATATCGTATACTAGTCTACTTCCTTACTCCCCAAACTTAGTGGAACATACCTGCAGCATTCTGTACTTCCACTTATGAGTCGGTGTGCAGCTAAAAAAAACTTTATTTTACTTCTACAAACCTAGCTCCATGTTTTGATTATTAGAAAAATGTGACTTTGAGAAATGGATGGATGCTGACGCCCTGGATCTTTGACCATATTTACTGAGGCACGACTTGGAGTCGGGAGCTGAAAATGAGAGTGTCAGGAAGAAAGGCCGACTAGCTGGCAGAGCTGAATGTAACACATGAAACAAGTTTATTATTATTATGTTTATTTGGTTTCCATCTTACAAACTCCGCAACTCTTATCTGGTCTAAATTCTCTAATGCGCCCCCTGGTGGAAAAGGGAGGATGAGAACACTTAACACTCAGGAGAACACCAGGTAAAAAGCAGCAGAATTATCAGCCGTACACGAGTCACAGCCAGATCCTCCATGACTCTAAACTGTGGAGGAGAGTAAGTACCAGAAAAACAACCCACGAGTGGAGTATTTCTCCTTCACTTTGATGTGTGGAAGGCAGTTTGGCGAGGTATGTATGCTGGATAACTGAGAGCCCACCGATGTCAGCAGAAGCAGGTAGAGTGGGTCAGCCTCGTCCTTCAGGTCCAGTCTGAATAAAACTGTAAATTCATGGTTGAAAAAGTAGATTTGTGTGTCTTTCTGTGCATGTAACAAACATTTCAACAACCTTTAGGAAACTGATTCAAATGTCTTCAACACAAAAATAATGTCCTTAAATTAGGGGGCATTATGTGACATACTCAGCCACAGCCTTCACTTCTTTTCTTGTTTTTCCCAGAAAGAACACTGAAATATTCATTCAGACGTTTCAAACGAGACATCTCTGTTTGTATGCACTACAACAAAAGGAAGAAGCGGAATGATCTGCAGTCAGACCCTCTCTGGAGATGAACACTGGTCAGCTTTGTGTAGCCTGGAAACAGAAAACTAGTTCATGGAGAGATCTTTCAATGATCCCAAACATTTCTTTCCCAGTGAAAACTAAATGTTTGTGCCTTTCTGCACTGAACAGTAAACAGTTAAACATACAGATCTTAGAAACAGAGACCCTCTGGTGTGACTTCCACAAAGCTCTCAGCAAGGACACACACCAACATCACATGTCAGAAACAGATCACTGCAACAGAGTCACAATAGACAGAAACATTTCTTTTAGGTTTATTTCTGGTGCTATCCGCATGAAGAAAACTATCTAAAATCAGAGGTCGTAGCTCAGATCCAGGTTGCTGTGATTAAACTCTTAATGAGTTTCAGATAGGATGGGGCTGGATTCAGGGTGATAGCATGCTAATTAGCTTAGCCGAGACTAGTGGGAATTTCATTAGTTTTGCTGGTATTTGGTCGTAAAACAAGGTATTGATCCATCTAAAGTCCTGACTGGCAGCATGAGATAAAAAAAACACAAGATTACCAAATGTTTTTGGACCTTTCATCAGATTTTGAATAATTTTGCTCTGGCGTGGTGATTGGCCAACAGACTAACACCATCAACATCACAGGAGTTCCTGGACAAACAGTCCCGACCGAACCCACTAAGAGTCTTTGGGATGTGCTGGAGGAGGCTTTGTGCAGTGGTTGGACTCTCTGATCATCAATACAAGATGTTGGTGAAAAATTAACGCAACGCTGGATGGAAATAAAACCAGGTGAAGTCATCTTGAAATATTCTCAGCTGACATCTAAATTCTGAATGTTGTTTATTACTGAGTAAACTAGAGTTTACATGGAAATGTAAATTAAGTTTAATATATGTTTATCAAAGAGTTTGGAGACCCGCTACCTCCTGCTTTGCCTCCTGAAAAGATGAATATTTATCTGTTCAAGGACCTGGAGGTGTCTGGGTGGCAGCTACAGAAAGGAGCTTCATGGCTTCCTTCATCATCTTCTCTAGAAGGAAACATGGGAGCAGCAGCAGCTTTCAGAGTAATGCTGGATGATGCTGATCCAGTCACATTAACATCGTTAACGTGTTATTTTTCTGTCGATGATATGGTCTGTTGTCTCAGCGCAACACTGTGATCAGATTTCATTAGATAAAATATCTAAAGCACTTTTTGTAGAAAATTTGTCACCCATGACCACCTTTCCTTAACCCAGCGTCGTTTTCCAACCAGTTCAACCAGACCTGAGGCCTGAGCATCATTCAGGTCTCTCGACTGTGTTATAATGTTTAATGATGCAGCCAAAACTCTATAAAAACTCAGACCAGTGTGGCTGTACACAGAAAAAACACCAATTTCCTGGAGGGTTTTAGTGCTGTATTTCCTGTCCATGCAGGCTCAGACTGCAGCTCAAGAACGGAGCTCACATTGACTTCTTACGGTCTAGACATCTACAGAAACACAAACTCAATATAGTATTAATACAAAAACTTTCTGTCAACAGCAAGAGTCATGTCAATCTAATTTGACACTCTGTCTTCTAACTTGCCTGTCCTTTGTCTCCTCCTCCCCCTTCCCCTCTTCCTTACCAGACTAAAGGCCTATTTCTGCTCCCTTATGTACGCAAACAGCGGGGTCCGTTTCAAACATTGTCCTGCTTCCCTGCATGTTTTGTGTGGCCATGGTTGTTAAGTCAGTTCCTCCACTAGGGGGCAGTGCTGAGTTCAGAGTTCACTCCCGTGAGCCGACGTCAATTTCAGACCAAAGACAGCGACAGGTGAAACTCATCACAACCCTCGTGAAACCAAACATCCGGGACACCACAAACAGCAACGACGGCCGCCGTGTCGCGCATGGTATACTCTGAACACTTTGTCTTTGGATGGTTATGATATTGAAGGGAATTGAGACATTTTCAAACCAGTCCGTGACAGACAAGGCGTGAAGGATGAAGACAGACGATTTTGCTCAAATCCAAATCTTGCTGTTGACTCTACTGCACAAAGAAAGACAACCATGGGTTCATCCTATTTTACAAACAAGGACATAGAGTGCTGAATATCATCGTTTGATGGCGAACCTCAAGGCTGATCCAAATAAATTCAGAACCTACGTCCGCGACTGCCTTTTTTTTAGATCTCTATAATCTTTGTGTGAAGCATTGCAAAGTATGTGGAAGTCGGACACGGCTAAAATGACCTGTTCCTCCGTGTTGAAAGTGTTTGTCTAGCCTTCTCTCAGATCATTGGTCAGTCCATGAAGCCCCTCACTGATTGGGCAGCCATTTTTCGCCTCATCATGCAAGTTCCATAGGAAACGATGGAGAAGGAGCGATGTCGCCTCCCGTGTGTCGAGCCCATTAGACTCTTCTGGAAGGTTTACCAGCCCGGGTGTAAGAACAGCTCTCAGGGCTTGTGTGCTGGATTTGGTAGTTTATGGACTGCGTCTCTGTTGTTGTAATTTCAGTTTTATTATTTAGTTTGCTATAACTAAAAAATGTATTTTTCTTGGTGAGTCTTGATCTGTTTGGGTAGTCCTTCAGTCAGAAGACTCCTTTGGTAGACAGCTGCTGGGGCGGTTCATACACTGCCTGGCTTCAGGTCACCAGCCTGGTTCCTCCTCCTCATGCCCGGTCACCAGCCCGGTTCCTCCTCCTCGTGCCCGGTCACCAGCCCGGTTCCTCCTCCTCGTGCCCGGTCACCAGCCCGGTTCCTCCTCCTCGTGCCCGGTCACCAGCCCGGTCCCTCCTCCTCATGCCGGGTCACCAGCCCGGTCCGTCCTCCTCATGCCGGTCCGACGCTTCTGTGGGATGGCATCCCATTCTTCTACCAGCATTTGTCACCAGTCAGCCAACAGCAGCCCAAGATGATCCCACTAGTGTTCAGTGGGGTTGAGGTCAGGGCTGCTGGCAGGTCCTCCACCCTCTGGAGGTGGTCTCTGATAGACCTGCTCTGTGGGAGGACAGAGTTCAGTCCCAGACTGTGGAGATATGGGATCATCAATGGTTGGTGCTTTATAAATAAATTGACCTGAATTGAATCTCTCTGCATTGTGATTTTTCTCCAGTAATAATCAGCCTAGTTTTTCCAGTGAGAGAGATGCTGTCCCTCACCGTCACACTAGTCTGGTAGAGAGGCATCTGCCATATCCTTGAATGTAAATCTACAGAAGACTGTCTTCGGGCTACAGTAGTAGCAGTCATTGTGTAGTTGGATCCATCCTTTCACTTTCTATACCCACTTGATTCAAGGCTGCGGGGGCTGGACCAGATCCCAGCTGACATGGTTAACATGGTTTTGTTGTACACCCTGGACGCGTTGCTTATCCATCAGTTATTTATTGATTTCTGCTGCTGAGTTATGATCATTTTCAAATGACTGTTACCAGTAAAGTGTAAAAAAAAACACAATTCCTGATAAACGGCAGTCTCAGAGCCTTCATCCTCTCCCTCCCCTTCCTCCTCTTAGATCATCTATCCTGGCAGAGCAGGGCACAGAAAGACAGCAGCAGAGTTCAAAACCAAGATAATCATGACATATTTTAAAAATAACTAAATTTATACATTTTATAAATAGTAAGGGTGTGATGAAATTTTGTCGTAGGAAATTTTGTGGAATAAAAATATGATGAAGTAAAATTCAAAGATGGAGGAAATAAAAACAGCCCATCAGCCCACTGCTGTTGTCATATGGAGGTTGCTGTAAAAGAGACTGGAGGGACAGAACTGGTTTGAATTTTTTAAATAGCTATAAGTTTCCTCAAATATTACATTTAACTTTTATATTTTAAAGAGGAGAACGGAAGAAGATGGCAAAATGTTTGCTTGTTTGTGCACATAGTCAAGAGACAGAACAACAAAAAGACCAGGTTTTGTGGCTTTTCTTTAAGCCACAAGTAGAAAAGCACTACAAAGACCAAAGTTTGTATGACATTGTCATTTATGCTTAAGAAATAATAAAAATAACCAGGGAGATTTGTTAAATAGTTAAAGCGTAGAGTGGACTATATGGATAAGGGGGATGTTGTGGGGGTGTCCCTGGAGTGTCGGTCAGAACACAAGGAAGGGCGATTCATGCAGGTTCAGCCAGTCCAGTGTTTACTTCTCATACTCAGCAACACAATGGGTACAACTAATGTTTTCATCCACTTGTTCTTGTATATCTGTCTGTTCTGTCTGTTTATGTGTGGTTCTGTAATACAAATAAAAAGGAATAATTACATTAATTACAATACAAATTTACATACTGAACTCTGATCATGTGGCTGAATACGAGTAAACATGTTTCCAGGTGGCATTAAACTGCCTCTTAGTCTAACTTCACTTAGTACTAGAACACAACACAACGCTGCCATCCATCGAATAACTCCTCTGAAAACATGTGGCGCACTGCAATCTCCCGTCTGTACACGAAAAAAATAACCAATAAAGTCCCACGTCTCGTTCACATACACTAACGCACTAAACTCAGACCTGTACTAGACAATATGAAAACTAACCCTTGTGGTGATACAGGTGTAAACTAAGGTGCACGTAAAGAATAAACAGCATTATTTACACAGTATAATGCACGGATTAGAAGGTGGAAATGCAGGACGGCAACACCAACTATGGTTTGAACAGCACTAACTAACTATTATTAACTGAAATAAGGTGAATATTCAACGGTTGAACAGTATAGCTTACTCTTTGATCAGTTACGCACACAAGTCTCTGGTTCACTGCAGGATATCATCCGCTCACCATCTGGAATGTTCTCGCTCAGGAGCGAGTTTTCTAACAAGATTAGTAAATTAACGTTAGCTTTCAAAAGTGTGATACCTGTCATTTTCTTTTTGATCCGATACCAAGTAAAATACAAGCCAGTATCGGCCGATCCAATACCGATATGATACCGATACAATGCGAATCTGATACTTTGTACATAAATCTGATGTGTTTGGAAAATAACTTTCAAAGCACCTATGTGAGGGGAAAGGAAGTGGTAGTTAAATTTTTATAGAAGACTTTGTAAATCAAGCTGAAATTACCAGTAAAATGCATAAATAAATATATAAATGCCACAATAATTACAGCACCTGTCCTGCTAATCTCCTAAGTCTAAACAAATGTCGTTGTCTTTCTATCCTATTACATATTTTTCATCCTTATTTTTATTTTTAAAACCCCACAATTACTGTTTTACTGAATATTTAATGACACCAGCATCTGCAGCATCCTGACCCAGTAAATCTAGACCCGTTGAAGTGATGATGAGACACATTTCACTCCAAACTGAAGTCATACCAATATTTATTGCATCATTTACTTATTTCATAACCGCATTTATTGTATTTAACATAACAAAACAAGATGCAAAATTCTTTAGAACGAGGGGAACTCCTGTTGTTTGAACAGCAACACAAAAACCGGAACCTAGCAGACAGATGAAAACCACTTTCACAGCATTCAGCATCAGTGGTCCACAGCTCCACATTTATCCCTCTGAATTCTGGTTAGTACCTGCTGCAGCATCAAAGATGACGTGTCTCCTCTTACAGCACCTGTCCTGCTAATCTCCTCCTCTTCCTCATCATAATTTAATTATATTCTGTGTTCTGGTCGACTCTCTTAAGGAGGTTTGTGGTGTTGCTATGGAAACCTCTATGTCTTCCCACACACGTCATACATCACGCCGTTGCTGTTCAGCTCCACATGGCCTGAGAGACGCCGCTGCCCCTTCGCTGGGCCATTTCACATATGACTTTGGAAGGCGGAAGAAAAAGTAGTTCCTACCAACGGGGTATAATTTGGGAAGATCCTGATATTATAGTTACTTTCCACTGTATTCCAGTTAGTTTGCATTTTTACCCCAAATCAGTAAAACATCGACATTCTAACATGTTGAATTCTAGAACATGAAATGCTGGTATCGGTAGTATCGATATTTTGGTATCGATCCACACATCAGTAGTAATTCGTTTTTTTTTTTCACTGTCCAGATTTGTTGTCAAATTGCTTTTCATCAAATTCGTTATCTTTCGTTATCAAGTGATTTTCTTCAATCTTTGTTTCATATCCTATTTTGTATCGTTAGCCCTGTATCATTTTTTTGCATCATTTTTTTGAGTTTAGCATTATGTTACACCTTTAATGAACAAATTAACATAAAAATTAGGGCTATCAAGTGGCTAAAATTTTTATTCAGATTAATGACAGTTTACAAATTAATTAATCATGATTAATCATGATTAATCACCATTGCTATGGCTAAAATGTGCCCGTTTTTATTGTATTGTAGAAAGAGCAAGCCAAAGCGCTCCTGAGTTTTTCTTAACTTTTCTTCTTTTACATTAAATGACAACTTTAGTTGTAATAATTAATTCAATATTACTAGTGCTGGGCAATGATTAAAACTTTTAATTGCGATTAATCGCGATCAAATCGCATTGTTATGCTCAAAATGCCTCTTTCCTTTAAAAGAAGGCCTACAGCTTTATAAAGAAAATGCAGTAAATTTTGATTTACAAACACGACATCAGGGGTCTCCAACCTGCAACTCTGGAGCTGCAAGTGTCTCTCTGGACCTTCCACAATGCGTCAAAATACGTGGCTTAAATTCTTTTTTTAAAATCTATCTTTCTTGTCATTAGGTTGGAAACCAGGGACTTTTTTTTTGTTTTTTTACTTTACATAATTTTCCACAAATATCTACGTCCCTTAGAAGAAAGTCTGTTTATCCTCTTTTTATAAAGGTTTTATGTTTTTCTTTATTTTAAAACCTAAAAATGGAAATAAAAATGTGGTTCTTCTTAAATGACAACAAATGTCCTATAGTAGTAGTAGTAGTATAGTAGATATTTATCAATAATTCTAAGTTGTCTTTTTGAAAAGTCTGGTAACATCTGCGTCTCTAAAGTAGTTTTATTTAGCTGGCTGAGGGAAAAATGTCTCTTTGGATTGGAAAGGCTGCAGACCCCTGCACTAAACACATAAACAGGTTTAGCAGCAATTTTCTCTTTAAACACCAACAGTTAAAATATTTCTTCATATATGTTTATAAAATCAAATATTTATGACAAAGAAGGATGAATTGTTCAGGATTTACTAACTAAAAGGTAAAAAGTCAGCAGGATGGATTTAAAGCTGTGAAGCTGCTTCCTTCTAAACACAGAAGGAACAATATGTGATGAATATCAGCATCAGGTGAACAGACAGAAAGCAGGATGAGAATCTCACAGCTTCTAGATGGTGAGGAGAGAGAAATATTCACAATATGCACAATAACTTCCATCCATGCACCTTCACTGCTTCATTATGGATATAAATTCTCTAAACTTTCGTTCTTAGCTTGACTGTTTAGCTTCACCTCTGCACCTGCAGCCTCCGCTACCGGGAGTTAAGGGTTAACATCTGGTTTCCGGGTGTAGCGTCAGGTCTGTAGATGTAACTATAAACATGTGTGGTATCCACAGAAAGTCCAGAATCTCAGCTACCAGCTCAGTAAAACCATTTCTATCACCAACAAACACAGTTAAGACAGCAATAATTAAAAGACCAGAGGGGTATTGCACGACACCAGAATAAAGAAATCCAGGATAATTAAACAAGCCCAGCTTGACCTAGCTTGCGCGGCCTATCCTGGCTTAATTGGTTGCACGTTTGCTGAGCCAGGATGAGAAGGTGCGGCTAGGTTAAGCCAGGTGAAGATAGTTGGGATAAGTGCGTGTGCACGGCATACTGAAGCAGACCTCGCGATCGCTCACAGAATCACCGATGGGGAAATGGATAAAAGTCGCGCGTCCTACGTCACGGCCGCTGAACAACAGCTCCTGACGGAGTTCTCTGACGAAGTTAAGGATATTATAAGGAAAAAAGGCAATACCAATGCCATAAGTAAAGAACGCGAGAGAGCCTGGCAGACAATAGCCGACCGGCTCAATGCGTAAGTAGTCAAAAACTGTACAATTAATAAACAGTGCTCCACTGGAACTGTCATAATTAGGCTACAATTAAAGGAGTTACTTTTCAAATCCACTAACTGTTGTATACTTTAAGAGTGACAAGCAGGTGCATGTTACTCAGGAAATGTAGAGTATGATTAGGTGCAAACAATTATCCACAATGTGTCATTTAATCTATTTTCCTCATGTAACGTTTTTATCTATTTTATCTTTCTGTCCTTCATAAAGGACAAACCTGTCTGGCCATAAAAGGACCTGCAGCAAGAAAAAATTAAATATAAGAACATTTTGCAGGCTGGTAAGTGACACCAAAGTAGATAACCGTGAACAAATGAGGTGAATAGATGAGGTGTCTGCTGACATGTTCAATGTCTGTATGATTGTAGCAGTTAAAAAAAGGCCTATAAACTGGCACAGGGGGCGGCCCACCAAGCCAGGATGTGACTCCAGCAGAGGAACTGGCCTCCATTTAAATAAAGGGAGGCCAGTGATGGAGGGGATCCAGGGAGGGACAATAACTGACTCTGTCCCAGCCACAGAAACTGTCCGCTTCATACAAGGTACACAAAGTACTGCAATTCTACTGCACATGGAACACAATCAAATATAATATAGTGTCTGACTTTGGATAACCTTGCAGTGTCTGGGAACACAATTACACTTTTGGAGCCACCAGAAGATGATCCGGTTAGTACAGTGTCTCGAAATCACAGGCTTGGTATGTTCTGTGAAATCTTAATCCGAGTCCTCTCGCTGCATGTATACGGCAGGGGGAAGGCACATCTGCAGCTGCAGAATGCACATCTGCAGATGAGGAGACTGTGTCAGTGGAGTCCAGAAGGCTTGATGTCAGTTTTATGGGATTGGCCTGCTTATTTATTCCATGAAGGATATGAAGTCAGTGATGTGGTGCTAATAGAAAATGTGTAGCAGGACCCGGATGCTGCACAGTCTCCTAAGCGGCCTGGTAACATTGTGAGTATTGGCTAAAGTACATCTACGTTATGCACAAATCCTGCTGTGCTAACTGACATTTCCTTTACAGACTTCACAAACTGTCAGAACGCTTTATTCAGGGCACCTGGAGAGAGAGAGAGAGCTGGCAGATGTTAAAAGCTGACTCAAAAAGAGCAAGCTCCAAGGAATGGAGCTGGATCTTGAGATTAAATGCCAGACACTCAGAAAACTGGACCTGGAAATCCAGTAACTGAAAATCTGTATCTCTCAATGACATAGTCATCTCCAAAGGCCAGGGGATGTGAGCTGTCCCTCAAGACTCGTTCACGTCTGAATGCTCTTCTGAGGATGCGGGCTTCCTCGTCCAGCACATCCTCCGAAAAAGGGCAAGCCATTATGAAGAGGGAACAGGTGAAGGGGAGTTGGACCTGAATATTCTACATTGCCCTCGTCATGGATTTCTTTGAATACACCTTTGTAACCTCATCCACTGTGTTTTGTAATCTCAATTAATGCAATAAAACACATATTTATAAAACCTCTGACAGCAATTTGACGAGCAGTCTTCATTAGCATAGCAATATAACACTTGGCCTGATGAAATCATGCACTTATGACCAAGTTGATATTGTGTGATGAAATTGTGATCCTGTATTTAAATAAAATGACTAAAAAAAAAAAAAAAAAAAAAAAAAATTATATGCACTGCACTAGCACTACACGACAGCACCTGGGTCCAACTGGACTCAAAAGCGGTCTGACTAACACTTAATTATGACGTCCATCTTGTTTGAATTCATGCTTGTGTTGTTCTTACTCTCAAATGTAAGTCGCTTTGGATAAAAGCGTCTGCTAAATGACTGTAGAATAGAATAGAATAATAATACTACAACTCGAATCCATATAAAAGGGTGTTGCGATTATGAACATATATAATATAATATATGTAATATTTTAATACTGGATGATTAAAATGACGCGCCATACTTAGGAAGACCATGGACATGCTGTAAAACACATTAATTCCTCATAGTTGGACATGCAGGTGACTCGCTAGGATTAATCTTAGCCTGAGCAGTTAGCCTGGTCTGGAGCAGGCTAGCTGCAGTGGATAAATCACCACAGTAACTTGGCCGGGTTTAGTTTGAGCTGCTTTCATGCAACCGACTTAGGGCTAAATTCAGCCAGGATAACCAACATATCCCGGCTTAATCGCTGATCTTGGTTTCGTGCAATACCCCTCAGGTACACAAAGTCTGAAAAACATGTAAACACAGATGATGTTTCCCCATGAACACGAACAAACGGCTCCTCTACTGAAAGCTCACATCTCACAGATTCCACAGCTGGAAGTTTCATCTCGCTATGACCAAGATTCACCGAACCAGAGGCAGAAGAAGACCCGATTTATGCTGCATGTTTGTAAAAGTCAGAAAACATGTTTTACCTTTGTTGTCTTGTATATATTAAAACCGTATTTATTTAAATAAATGAATAAAGTTTCCCATCCAAAAATCACGATGTTCTACCAGGGCCGGTTCTAGGAATGCATACATGAGGGGGCAGGCATAAATTTGAAGGGGGCATTATGAGTACATACTTCAGCATTTTCTTGTTGTTGTTTTTTAAGTGTTTCTTTAACGGAACTGTGCTGTTAGTGGAGTCCAACTTCAAAGAAATGGATTGCACTTTGTCAGGCGTCTACTCTAAGACCTGTCCAGCTTGGGTGTCCCACCTGAAACCAAAGCTCCTGCTGGTATAGCTCTTAGAGTCACTGAGGCACGCAAACCCCCTGACCACAATAAGGTGGCAATCCCTCAGGGGGGGAACAGAAAATATCAATAACAAAATGAAGTAAGAAAATAGAAAAGAATGATCCATTATCAAAGCTTTAACAACCAACAAAATAACAATTGCCCTATTGGACAGCCATTAGATGTCTAAGCATTTTGAATAAACCGCATTTATTGTATTTAACATAACAAAACAAGATGCAAAATTCTTTAGAACGAGGGGAACTCCTGTTGTTTGAACAGCAACACAAAAACCGGAACCTAGCAGACAGATGAAAACCACTTTCACAGCATTCAGCATCAGTGGTCCACAGCTCCACATTTATCCCTCTGAATTCTGGTTAGTACCTGCTGCAGCATCAAAGATGACGTGTCTCCTCTTACAGCACCTGTCCTGCTAATCTCCTCCTCTTCCTCATCATAATTTAATTATATTCTGTGTTCTGGTCGACTCTCTTAAGGAGGTTTGTGGTGTTGCTATGGAAACCTCTATGTCTTCCCACACACGTCATACATCACGCCGTTGCTGTTCAGCTCCACATGGCCTGAGAGACGCCGCTGCCCCTTCGCTGGGCCATTTCACATATGACTTTGGAAGGCGGAAGAAAAAGTAGTTCCTACCAACGGGGTATAATTTGGGAAGATCCTGATATTATAGTTACTTTCCACTGTATTCCAGTTAGTTTGCATTTTTACCCCAAATCAGTAAAACATCGACATTCTAACATGTTGAATTCTAGAACATGAAATGCTGGTATCGGTAGTATCGATATTTTGGTATCGATCCACACATCAGTAGTAATTCGTTTTTTTTTTTTCACTGTCCAGATTTGTTGTCAAATTGCTTTTCATCAAATTCGTTATCTTTCGTTATCAAGTGATTTTCTTCAATCTTTGTTTCATATCCTATTTTGTATCGTTAGCCCTGTATCATTTTTTTGCATCATTTTTTTGAGTTTAGCATTATGTTACACCTTTAATGAACAAATTAACATAAAAATTAGGGCTATCAAGTGGCTAAAATTTTTATTCAGATTAATGACAGTTTACAAATTAATTAATCATGATTAATCATGATTAATCACCATTGCTATGGCTAAAATGTGCCCGTTTTTATTGTATTGTAGAAAGAGCAAGCCAAAGCGCTCCTGAGTTTTTCTTAACTTTTCTTCTTTTACATTAAATGACAACTTTAGTTGTAATAATTAATTCAATATTACTAGTGCTGGGCAATGATTAAAACTTTTAATTGCGATTAATCGCGATCAAATCGCATTGTTATGCTCAAAATGCCTCTTTCCTTTAAAAGAAGGCCTACAGCTTTATAAAGAAAATGCAGTAAATTTTGATTTACAAACACGACATCAGGGGTCTCCAACCTGCAACTCTGGAGCTGCAAGTGTCTCTCTGGACCTTCCACAATGCGTCAAAATACGTGGCTTAAATTCTTTTTTAAAAATCTATCTTTCTTGTCATTAGGTTGGAAACCAGGGACTTTTTTTTTGTTTTTTTACTTTACATAATTTTCCACAAATATCTACGTCCCTTAGAAGAAAGTCTGTTTATCCTCTTTTTATAAAGGTTTTATGTTTTTCTTTATTTTAAAACCTAAAAATGGAAATAAAAATGTGGTTCTTCTTAAATGACAACAAATGTCCTATAGTAGTAGTAGTAGTATAGTAGATATTTATCAATAATTCTAAGTTGTCTTTTTGAAAAGTCTGGTAACATCTGCGTCTCTAAAGTAGTTTTATTTAGCTGGCTGAGGGAAAAATGTCTCTTTGGATTGGAAAGGCTGCAGACCCCTGCACTAAACACATAAACAGGTTTAGCAGCAATTTTCTCTTTAAACACCAACAGTTAAAATATTTCTTCATATATGTTTATAAAATCAAATATTTATGACAAAGAAGGATGAATTGTTCAGGATTTACTAACTAAAAGGTAAAAAGTCAGCAGGATGGATTTAAAGCTGTGAAGCTGCTTCCTTCTAAACACAGAAGGAACAATATGTGATGAATATCAGCATCAGGTGAACAGACAGAAAGCAGGATGAGAATCTCACAGCTTCTAGATGGTGAGGAGAGAGAAATATTCACAATATGCACAATAACTTCCATCCATGCACCTTCACTGCTTCATTATGGATATAAATTCTCTAAACTTTCGTTCTTAGCTTGACTGTTTAGCTTCACCTCTGCACCTGCAGCCTCCGCTACCGGGAGTTAAGGGTTAACATCTGGTTTCCGGGTGTAGCGTCAGGGCTGTAGATGTAACTATAAACATGTGTGGTATCCACAGAAAGTCCAGAATCTCAGCTACCAGCTCAGTAAAACCATTTCTATCACCAACAAACACAGTTAAGACAGCAATAATTAAAAGACCAGAGGGGTATTGCACGACACCAGAATAAAGAAATCCAGGATAATTAAGCAAGCCCAGCTTGACCTAGCTTGCGCGGCCTATCCTGGCTTAATTGGTTGCACGTTTGCTGAGCCAGGATGAGAAGGTGCGGCTAGGTTAAGCCAGGTGAAGATAGTTGGGATAAGTGCGTGTGCACGGCATACTGAAGCAGACCTCGCGATCGCTCACAGAATCACCGATGGGGAAATGGATAAAAGTCGCGCGTCCTACGTCACGGCCGCTGAACAACAGCTCCTGACGGAGTTCTCTGACGAAGTTAAGGATATTATAAGGAAAAAAGGCAATACCAATGCCATAAGTAAAGAACGCGAGAGAGCCTGGCAGACAATAGCCGACCGGCTCAATGCGTAAGTAGTCAAAAACTGTACAATTAATAAACAGTGCTCCACTGGAACTGTCATAATTAGGCTACAATTAAAGGAGTTACTTTTCAAATCCACTAACTGTTGTATACTTTAAGAGTGACAAGCAGGTGCATGTTACTCAGGAAATGTAGAGTATGATTAGGTGCAAACAATTATCCACAATGTGTCATTTAATCTATTTTTCTCATGTAACGTTTTTATCTATTTTATCTTTCTGTCCTTCATAAAGGACAAACCTGTCTGGCCATAAAAGGACCTGCAGCAAGAAAAAATTAAATATAAGAACATTTTGCAGGCTGGTAAGTGACACCAAAGTAGATAACCGTGAACAAATGAGGTGAATAGATGAGGTGTCTGCTGACATGTTCAATGTCTGTATGATTGTAGCAGTTAAAAAAAGGCCTATAAACTGGCACAGGGGGCGGCCCACCAAGCCAGGATGTGACTCCAGCAGAGGAACTGGCCTCCATTTAAATAAAGGGAGGCCAGTGATGGAGGGGATCCAGGGAGGGACAATAACTGACTCTGTCCCAGCCACAGAAACTGTCCGCTTCATACAAGGTACACAAAGTACTGCAATTCTACTGCACATGGAACACAATCAAATATAATATAGTGTCTGACTTTGGATAACCTTGCAGTGTCTGGGAACACAATTACACTTTTGGAGCCACCAGAAGATGATCCGGTTAGTACAGTGTCTCGAAATCACAGGCTTGGTATGTTCTGTGAAATCTTAATCCGAGTCCTCTCGCTGCATGTATACGGCAGGGGGAAGGCACATCTGCAGCTGCAGAATGCACATCTGCAGATGAGGAGACTGTGTCAGTGGAGTCCAGAAGGCTTGATGTCAGTTTTATGGGATTGGCCTGCTTATTTATTCCATGAAGGATATGAAGTCAGTGATGTGGTGCTAATAGAAAATGTGTAGCAGGACCCGGATGCTGCACAGTCTCCTAAGCGGCCTGGTAACATTGTGAGTATTGGCTAAAGTACATCTACGTTATGCACAAATCCTGCTGTGCTAACTGACATTTCCTTTACAGACCTCACAAACTGTCAGAACGCTTTATTCAGGGCACCTGGAGAGAGAGAGAGAGCTGGCAGATGTTAAAAGCTGACTCAAAAAGAGCAAGCTCCAAGGAATGGAGCTGGATCTTGAGATTAAATGCCAGACACTCAGAAAACTGGACCTGGAAATCCAGTAACTGAAAATCTGTATCTCTCAATGACATAGTCATCTCCAAAGGCCAGGGGATGTGAGCTGTCCCTCAAGACTCGTTCACGTCTGAATGCTCTTCTGAGGATGCGGGCTTCCTCGTCCAGCACATCCTCCGAAAAAGGGCAAGCCATTATGAAGAGGGAACAGGTGAAGGGGAGTTGGACCTGAATATTCTACATTGCCCTCGTCATGGATTTCTTTGAATACACCTTTGTAACCTCATCCACTGTGTTTTGTAATCTCAATTAATGCAATAAAACACATATTTATAAAACCTCTGACAGCAATTTGACGAGCAGTCTTCATTAGCATAGCAATATAACACTTGGCCTGATGAAATCATGCACTTATGACCAAGTTGATATTGTGTGATGAAATTGTGATCCTGTATTTAAATAAAATGACTAAAAAAAAAAAAAAAAAAAAAAAAATTATATGCACTGCACTAGCACTACACGACAGCACCTGGGTCCAACTGGACTCAAAAGCGGTCTGACTAACACTTAATTATGACGTCCATCTTGTTTGAATTCATGCTTGTGTTGTTCTTACTCTCAAATGTAAGTCGCTTTGGATAAAAGCGTCTGCTAAATGACTGTAGAATAGAATAGAATAATAATACTACAACTCGAATCCATATAAAAGGGTGTTGCGATTATGAACATATATAATATAATATATGTAATATTTTAATACTGGATGATTAAAATGACGCGCCATACTTAGGAAGACCATGGACATGCTGTAAAACACATTAATTCCTCATAGTTGGACATGCAGGTGACTCGCTAGGATTAATCTTAGCCTGAGCAGTTAGCCTGGTCTGGAGCAGGCTAGCTGCAGTGGATAAATCACCACAGTAACTTGGCCGGGTTTAGTTTGAGCTGCTTTCATGCAACCGACTTAGGGCTAAATTCAGCCAGGATAACCAACATATCCCGGCTTAATCGCTGATCTTGGTTTCGTGCAATACCCCTCAGGTACACAAAGTCTGAAAAACATGTAAACACAGATGATGTTTCCCCATGAACACGAACAAACGGCTCCTCTACTGAAAGCTCACATCTCACAGATTCCACAGCTGGAAGTTTCATCTCGCTATGACCAAGATTCACCGAACCAGAGGCAGAAGAAGACCCGATTTATGCTGCATGTTTGTAAAAGTCAGAAAACATGTTTTACCTTTGTTGTCTTGTATATATTAAAACCGTATTTATTTAAATAAATGAATAAAGTTTCCCATCCAAAAATCACGATGTTCTACCAGGGCCGGTTCTAGGAATGCATACATGAGGGGGCAGGCATAAATTTGAAGGGGGCATTATGAGTACATACTTCAGCATTTTCTTGTTGTTGTTTTTTAAGTGTTTCTTTAACGGAACTGTGCTGTTAGTGGAGTCCAACTTCAAAGAAATGGATTGCACTTTGTCAGGCGTCTACTCTAAGACCTGTCCAGCTTGGGTGTCCCACCTGAAACCAAAGCTCCTGCTGGTATAGCTCTTAGAGTCACTGAGGCACGCAAACCCCCTGACCACAATAAGGTGGCAATCCCTCAGGGGGGGAACAGAAAATATCAATAACAAAATGAAGTAAGAAAATAGAAAAGAATGATCCATTATCAAAGCTTTAACAACCAACAAAATAACAATTGCCCTATTGGACAGCCATTAGATGTCTAAGCATTTTGAATAAATTTGAAACTAATAACAATAAACTCAACTATCTGTGTGTTTGTTTCTGTCTGTATATAGACCATAATGATTAAAGAATCATAACTATCAAGCACAACAATAACAGAGCAAAAAATTAAACCCCCTACCAAAATAAGGCAGTGAACCTTCAGGGGGAAATAATGATAATAATAAATGAAAATGAGTAAAAACTAAATGATCCTTCATCAAAATTTTAAGAACCAACAAGGCATACATGAAGCTCTGAGCTGAACTGCTGAAAGCAGCGGGAATGTAGAGTGAAACTTTCTGTTATTTTTTTCTTCAAACTAGCATGCTGAACTAAAGGCTGGGCGGAGCTTGAGGGGTCTCATATGCGCAGCTCGTTTTCCCTCAGTCTAGTACCGAGGAGGCAGTCACATCTATGGCCCGTGCGTGATTGATCACTGCTCCTACTAACAGGCGTAGACACGTTTAAATAGAACAGAAACAAACCCCAGTTGACAGAATAGATGCAATAAATACGTCTGTTATTATAAGTATTTATTCAGTATCGCTACAACACATTTAACAGAGCTTTACTCTATAAGTTTTACCGCTGGAGCTCAGCAGCCGCTCTCTCTACGAGGGGGAGAAATATGACACCGCAAGATCAGGCTGTATGTCAACTCATTTGCATACTAAACACTGATTGGTTGTTTTCTGTGGTGGTGGGAAGGACTTGTTGAAGACAGTACAATGGATCCTGTGAAGCTCCGACACACAGAGTTCAGTACAGAGGGGAGAGAGCGTTTGGAGAGATTTGCCCATTTCGGCGCATTTGATTGAGGGGGCAGAATGTTTGTTTGAGGGGGCACTGCCCCCTCTTGCCCCTGCGTAAAGCCGGCCTTGTGTTCTACCATCTGCAGGTTTAGACAAAGAGAAACATCAGTTCTTCTTCTTTCTTAAGTTCCAGACAGAAAATGTGTCTTCATGTTAATAAAGCCGCTCTCTCCTGATTACATCATCACCGCTGCAGCAGGGAAGGAAGACATGGACGCCATGTTTCTGTCATCAAAGCCAGTGAGCAAAAAAAAAAAAAAAAACCTTAACGCGCGTTAAAAAAAAAATTATTGTTGCATTAACGTGAGATTAACACGTTAACATGCCCAGCACTAAATATTACATAAAATCAAGTTCTTAAAAAATCTCTTTTGTGCCGCCCTTTTCCTGGACAGTGCCCCTGCATGGCCCCCCATCTAAACTTTTCTAGACCCGCCCCTGCACAGAAAAGCTAAATCCTTTCTACCAACAGTCAACTACTTTATCAGTGAAGGTTTGTATCTCAGAACCTGATCATAATGTCCCTCACCACATTCAGACCCTAAATGATCAGACCTGTGTCTCCAACATCTGCACAGCAGCAGTGATCTACAGAAGACGTCGCCTTGCTTCCTTTTGCTGTTTCACTGCATATCGGAACCTGATCTGTCTTCATAGCATGGCTGTTTGATGACTAGTAGATTTTACAGCTGCGTCACTAAAGCCTCATTAATACTGGAAAGTTATAGGAAATAAAGGCAACTAATATCCAACTGAAATAGGCTGCTGTTATGACATGTTTCATTCTTCATCTTACCGTGAGAGTGACATGAGTCTGTCTGACATGAGACAAATTATAAATTAAGATAAATTTAGCTTACTATTGCTAGCGTGTCTAAAAACAATACTTTGGGGTAAATATGAAATGCTAATTTCCTCCTTCTCAGCTGAAATATAAACAAACGCACCAAGAGAGAAAAGCCGATCAGCTGATCACCGACAGCCGCCATGATGAATAACAGGAAAGGGAGGCGGAGCTGCCATGATGCTCTGCAGCTACAGAAATGACCAGAACAGAGATGCTGGTGCAAAACTACGTAAAATGTTTGAAAAAAACAAACGTGTTGAAGGTGTGGGTGATGAACCTTCTCCCCAGGAAAGGATCCTTGTCCCTGGGTGTGACGCGCTCAGATCCATCCACAGAGCCAAGCAGCTTATTCCATGTCGCCTCCATGTCTCACCGTCATAAATGATGGATGCCACACAGGCGTTAAATACATTCATCATTTCAACGCTATTAATTACACAGTTACTGCCATTAACGCATTATTTTTGACAACCTTAGTTAAAATATGAATATAGTTTACATTTCAATGTATGAAATGTAGAAAATCAGAATATAAACTTGGTTAATGAAATAACCAAGTTTATAGGCAAAATATTATTGAAACTTTACTTATTTTTCTCCAGTAATTTCATGTTTTTGATAATATTTAGTAAAAGGATATATCATTAAATATAAGCATCTTGAGAATGTACTTGTACTTCTTCGTACTAAAACAAAGTGAAAATGTTTTATTTAAAGGTTATTATGCTATAATTTTACTGGTCCTACACGGAGACTAAATGTGGAACCTGGACTAATCTGAGGCTGACATCCCTGATATGAGCTGACCTGAACATTATAATTAGACTTACTCTGGACAGCAGCAGTTTGACTGCAGCGTTGCTCTAAACATAGATGAGATTCATTTCTCTAATCAGTCTTAGAGTCTTTCTCTTTATCTCAACACCAACTCCCATTTTATGGTATGTATTTATGTAGAATCCATATTAAAGTTCAGTTAATGAACAACTAAATACTGTTGTGTTCAATCAGCTAAAGGTGCTTGAAATGTGTCCTTCATTTGGACACCAGAGCGGATCGTGAGTGACTGCCTCCTGTCGTTACAGCAGGATATCCTGACGTCTCGGTACACAAACACAAAGCAACACAATGCAGCCCGACCACATACTTTTTCTCTATTGTGCTGCTGACAGACTGAGCTGTTCCACCCTGACACACTTCATAGCTGCTTTATCTTAAAGAATAAACTGTCTCTGTTTGCGAACAGTAAATGTCCTCCATGTTCAGTGTCCTTCCCCCTGTCTCCATCAGAAAACTACTGAAAAACTACCGAAATGTCAGAAGAGACTTCACTAAATAAAACCCAGGTTGGGCTGTAAGACCTCCACCCTGTCCTCTCTGCAAACACCAAACCTCCGTACTCCACCATACTTCTCCATACTCCCCCATACTCCACTATACTCCTCCATACTCCCCCATACTCCCCATACTCCTCCATACTCCCCCATACTCCACCATACTCCCCCATACTCCTCCATACTCCTCCATACTCCACCATACTCCTCCATACTCCACCATACTCCTCTATACTCCCCCATACTCCTCCATACTCCACCATACTCCACCATACTCCCCCATACTCCTCCATACTCCTCCATACTCCACCATACTCCACCATACTCCCCCATATTCCCCCATACTCCTCCATACTTCGCCATACTCCACCTTATTCCTCCATACTCCCCCATACTCCACCATACTCCTCCATACTCCCCCATTCTCCACCATACTCCTCCATACTCCTCCATACTCCACCATACTCCTCCATACTCCCCCATACTCCTCCATACTCCCCCATACTCCACCATACTCCACCATACTCCTCCATACTCCTCCATACTCCACCATACTCCTCCATACTCCTCCATACTCCCCCATACTCCACCATACTCCCCCTTACTCCTCCGTACTCCTCCATACTCCACCATACTCCTCCATACTCCCCCATATTCCCCCATATTCCCCCATACTCCTCCATACTTCACCATACTCCACCTTATTCCTCCATACTCCCCCATACTCCACCATACTCCTCCATACTCCCCCATTCTCTATCATACTCCTCCATACTCCTCCATACTCCTCCATACTCCTCCATACTCCCCCATACTCCACCATACTCCTCCATACTACTCTATACTCCACCATACTCCACCATACTCCACCATACTCCTCCATACTCCTCCATACTCCACCATACTCCTCCATACTCCTCCATACTCCACCATACTCCTCCATACTCCTCCATACTCCACCATTCTCCCCCATACTCCTCCATACTCCTCCATACTCCACCATACTCCACCATACTCCCCCATATTCCCCCATATTCCCCCATACTCCTCCATACTTCACCATACTCCACCTTATTCCTCCATACTCCCCCATACTCCACCATACTCCTCCATACTCCCCCATTCTCCACCATACTCCTCCATACTCCTCCATACTCCACCATACTCCTCCATACTCCCCCATACTCCACCATACTCCTCCATACTACTCTATACTCCACCATACTCCACCATACTCCTCCATACTCCGCCATACTCCACCATACTCCTCCATACTCCCCCATACTCCACCATACTCCTCCATACTACTCTGTAATCCACCATACTCCTCCATACTCCACCATACCCCTCCATACTTCAATAATCAGTAACTTTGTCTGGTTTTATCTGATGAAACTATTTGATATTTCTACTGTCGTTCTTTCTATATTATTTTTCTAAGTTCTGAGCCTCAGAACTGCAGGTCAGACCAGAGTTTTGCCGTCTTCCTATCTGAAGTTAGGCTGAACTCATCACAGAGTTGCTCTGATTCTAGTAAGACTGGAATCACGATGTGGAACGATGTGTTCTATCACTTCATGAGGCCTTGCAGGGTGGTTATAGCTGAAAATGTTACATCCCTTCACAATTATCCTGTTATCCTGTTAGTGCACTCCACTAACAGGAGAAGTCAGACAGTTAGGAGCCTTAGGCCCTTAGGACTCTGGGTGCATGGAACAGGTTCTGATATTACCCGGTTATCAAGCGAGTATATTGGTATTTTATTCCTCAAACGTGATGGAACTTGAACCCACTGTTTTCCTTTCCTTTTTCTGGTGTTTCTGAGCAGCCGCTACAGAAAACCAGATGTCAAGGAACGTTTTTCTTTCCTCAAAGACTCCACTCAGAGTCAGACATGATTATTTACTGTATGAAACAGCAAAGAAAACAAAACTTCACACCCAGAGACAGTTTTCTGGCTCACCTGGGCCATGGTGTTCAGCAGTACCTGGACTTGCTCCTGGTCTTCAGCATGGCAGTAAAAACCACAGGGATTTGAAGATGATGATGATGGTGATGGTGATGATGATGCGCGGTCACTGTAGTTGTTTTTATACACCTGAGAGCAGTGTCACTTCCAACCCACATGCTCTCACACACACATCGCCTCTTCTTCCTCCTCAGTGACAACAGCGTCCTCTAAAACACTTGCTCCTGGAAACAGAAGACTTTTGCTCTTCCTCCTTCTTTTTCTTTCTCCTCTCTTCACCCCCCCCCCCCCCCTCTCTCTCACGACTTGTTTAAATTTCTCTTTTTTTCTGTCCAGCTGACACCAGGAGGTAATGTTGACGAGGAGCCGGTATTCCTTTCCTCTTCCCTCACATGCTTCTGTCCTGGTTGTAATCTGGGCTCAAACTGTCGCTTCTCTTCCTCCTCCTCCAGCCCTCCCTAACCGGGCGCAGCATTAGTAAGATGGAGAGGGGGTGGAGGGATCAGAGGGATAGAGTGTGTGCACCATGTGACCTGATGGTATAGTAGGATTCCCCCAGCAGCTGTCACACTCATTCCTTCGTACTGCATCACTATGAGCGTCTCACTAACACAGACTGCTGATAAACCAGCTGACTGTTCTGCAAAGCAAACAAAAACAAATAAAACCTTGACCCAATCACAGCTGCAGCATTTTGGATAACAAAGAGGATTATCCAGTGGCTTATGGAAGCTTCCTGAAAATAAGGAATTACAGGAAAGGAAAAAGCATGAACTAGCTGTCCCGGCATGTTTTTGAGACATAAAATTTCTCACTATGAAAACGTCTGCAGGTAAAAGATGTTTGATTTGTTTCATGGCTGACAGAAACAATGTTTCCTAACTGGGGAACGGGGAGTCGAGGTAACGCCGTTCAGAGGAAATATCTGACTCCTCTTGTCAGTGTGAACCTTTGTAGGTCATCAGGGCTGTTTCCTCCCTCCTGTTCAGTTTTTGGCCTCCATCCTGCTTGTGTTTCCCCACATGGGAAAAATTTCTAAAGGTAAAGGTTTTTCTTGAAGGACTTTATTTAATTTTATTTTAATTTTAGGTCAACAGGACAAATTTACTGCTCTTTCAGGTCATTTCCCAAAAACATACCACAAGACAAGATTTTCTTTGTACCAGGTGAACTCTGAAGTTTCCTACTCCGTCCAGCCTCTCTTACTATCTATAAGCTTACTGTGAATGTTTCAGCACCGGTCTGATCATGGGAAATGATCAGACCGCTGTGGTTTAATCATGGGTGGCAGAGATCTCCTGCATGAAATCTGGAAAAAAAAACAAGCTTGATTCCTTTAATAACTTACTGCAGTGTTTGTTCTGTTATGTGATGAAGCTAAAAGCTGCGGACAGAAAAACCTTCTGATGTTCGGTAGAAACAGAAAATTACATCAACACACAGATGTTCAGAGAGTCCGTCTATCCTTGAGGAATGAGGAAAAGGACATCCTGTGGTGTTTCCCCGGAGCTGTATAGCTGGAAACTCCCACCCCACAACAACAGGAACGGGCAGCCTGGCGCTCCACAGAGCTCCACCTTCCTCCACCTTCCTCCATCTCAGATATCATTCCAATATTCCTGTTTAAACAGTCTGCCTCCAAACTGATCTCAGGAGAACTGATTCTACTGTTTCTACTTGTTCTACTGATTGCACACCCTGTATGTTGTCTTAAGATGAACAAGAAATTATTTGTGTTTCATACATCATGATATAATTATTGCTATATAGTGGTGTCAGTGCATAAACTTATAGACAGAATATTAAATGATATGAAATATAAAATAATAATGATAAAAAATGGGACGATGTTCAAGACAGACAATACAAAGATAAATGGCTCCATCTGGTGTACAATACATGAAATTCTAAAGTAAATGAATCATCAGAGATCATGTTTCTCCAGTTTATATTCTCTTCATCGGCTTCCTGTTCAGTCTGGAACAGAACTTAATTGTTTTCTCCTCACATATAAAACTCTTAGTGACAAAGATCCACTGGATTTGAAGATCTCAGAGTTCCAGATTTTCACATCAGCGCTTCCCTCCCAGCCTGCAGGTTTACTGGTTCCTGGAGGTTCTAGAAGCAGAACAAGAGGCAGAACCTTAATTTACCGGAATCTTCTCTGTGGAACCGGCTCTGTGTGGCTTCAGGAAGCAGAACCTTCAGTTGTCAGCTGGGGTGCCAAAAAGGGGGGCAAAGGGGAAAGATTCTAGGGGCCCAGAAGGACCCTCAATGCAATTGTAATACCAATTAAAGCCGCAAGCGGCATCCATCGGGTCCGAGCGTCCTGAACCCCGCCACCCGTCTCATATAACGTGTTAGCATGTTAGCTAATGTGCTAACATGCTAGGCGATTTGGCAAAGGGCTAGGTGAGAAGCGGACATTTTATTATACCTAGTTAGCATTTTTTGCTAGCATGCTAATTTGCTAGCTAACATGTTATGTTACCATGGCAACAGGTACTGTAATGTGTTAAGGACCCAACAAGTATGAATCCTGTCAAGTTTGGTGCAGTTCCCATGTATTCCTGTGGAGATATGAGCAAACCGTGTTTCATGGCGAGGAGGCTTTTTTCATAGTTGCCACGGTAACAGTCTTTCTCCTATTAGAAAGATTTGAATAGCGTTTGGTCCCCAACTTGTCAGGAAGGTTCCCACCAAGTTTGGAGTCGGTCGCACGAATCCCCTCAGACTAGTTCATTCAAATGGCAATGAAATCCAAGATGGCGGGCACGCCGTTGCCATGGAAACAGGTGTTCGATTGACTTCGTTGCTGGACTTGGGGTGTTACACGTATGAATACTGTGAACTTTGGGGCAGATCGCATGTATTTCTATGGAAATATGAGCAAACCGTGTTTCATGTGAGAAGGCGTTTTTCCGTCGGTTGCCACGGTAACTATCTGCTATTAGAGAGATTTGAATAGCGTTTGGTCCCCAACTTGTCAGGAAGCTTCCCACCAAGTTTGGAGTCAATCGCACGAATCCCCTCAGACTAGTTCGTTCAAATACGATGTGTGTAAAGTGCAAAAAATGGCCAAAAAATGGACGTACACGCCAAGATGGCGGGCACGCCGTTGTCATGGCAACAGGTGAACAATTGACTTTTTTGCTCAGCTTGGGGTGTTACACGTGTGTGCCGAGTTTCGTGTTCCAACGTCGAAGTAGATGTTGGGGTCCCCATTCATTTTGGGGTATTTTTTCTTTCTAGGTGGCGCTGTTGAGCCAATTTTGCATTGATGTGTATGCGGACTTGATAATATCCGAGTTCCGCGGGGCTTGACGTGTGTGCCAAGTTTCACAACTTTTCATGGGTGTTTAGGGGGTCAAATTTGGGCTCAAAGTTCTTAGAAGGAGGAGGAGACTAAACATTTGAACAACAATAGGGTCTCGCCATACTTCGTATGGCTCGGACCCTAATAAAATGATCTAGTAGTCGATGATAAACTTACAATCACGCAAACATTTTAGTTACAATGCATTGGTATCACTAAGTTTCTTTGTTTTGGAAACATTTATAAACACCCCCTCTATATTTCCCTTAAATGGTTCAGTCCACCTGCTCCACCAGCTGCTCCACCAGCTGCTCCATCAGCACTACAGACAGCGAGTGGATGGTAAGACGGCAGGATGACTCAAAAATCTGTAAGAATAAAAAGAAAAACGCTGAGACTGGAGAGAGAACAGAGGGGTGGACAGTACGTCACCCAGTTCTTTCAGAGGCGAGGTGGTCGGTTAGTTCGTCTGATGGAAAGTTGTGGAACATCAGCTTGTTGTCTCTTCTAAACTTTGACCATATAAGCTAGCTCACTTTGCTCCATATTAGCTCAAATTCCTGAAGAAAACTCTGGATTTTATTCATTTAACTGTTTTAGTCAAATAATCAACGCAGGTAAACGATTAACAAGCTGCTAAGAGCAGCCGAAGCAGATGCTGCCAGAACCCCCTCCCCCCTCGAACATGCCCCCCTCCCCCCTCGAACACGCCCCCCTCCCCGCCCCACCTGAACATGTCCAGGTGA
Source organism: Melanotaenia boesemani (assembly GCF_017639745.1). Taxonomy (NCBI): domain Eukaryota; kingdom Metazoa; phylum Chordata; class Actinopteri; order Atheriniformes; family Melanotaeniidae; genus Melanotaenia; species Melanotaenia boesemani. Next base: position 29,105,599 of record NC_055702.1, read on the forward strand.
CCGTGAGGAAGGAGGTGAGCAGCTGAGTGTTAAATTAATAGATTGTTGTGGAGAAAAAACATTATATAATAGAAAAAATGGTTCTGAATTATTAATAGTAAATAAAAACAGTTTGTATTTATTTTAGACTGATGTGAATGGTTCTCAGCTGTCTCTGTAACGTAGGTCAGGTCAGTAGTTTGGACTCATCCTCCTGCTTTGCAGTAGGAACATTTCTAGTGCAGCAGACTGGGTGACGGCTTTCAATCCTACCAGAGAAATATTTACATTTTCTAGATATCAGAAGATTAACTAGCAACAAGCATATAGCATCATATATGTTTCCCCACTAATCTAAAGCTTCACCTGTGAGTCTACAGATGTGGAGATAAATTAGACTTCATGTGTTGCTACATGAGGGAGACGATGACGTGGAGGATTGGTAGTCAGATCAGTTTCCCTTCACATTGTGGGTGAAATCACTGAAAACACCTTTAAGTAAAACAAATAGTGGGAGGCCACCAGAAATAATGATGGTGATGCTGTTATACATGACATTACATAACTGGAGACACTATATAATAGAACAGCTGATAGAACAGAAAGCTGGACTTCAGGACTTGATAAGTGGTTTTCCAGGGAGAAAATTCCA
>NC_055702.1:29111229-29224922 GCF_017639745.1 Melanotaenia boesemani
ATGCTCAAAAGCAAACCCATCACACCAAAACAGTTGCTCATATGCTCAAAAGCAAACCCATCACACCAAAACAGTTGCTCATATGCTCAAAAGCAAACTCTGACACCAAAATACCACTCAAGGCCTGCAAAAATGTAAACACTACTGAGCATCATTAACCACATTACCAAAAAAATTGAAAGCACAATTTTCACAGTGTGAGACTGTTCTTTTTACAGTTTCACAACTGCCAGGATGCATTTGAGCAACCCTTATTTATTCTCAAATATGTTTTGGGCATTTTCTATAGATTTGTGCATTTCATGGGAATAGTTACATAATGCAGAAAATGCAGTAATATCACAACTCAATGCAAAAATGAGTACTAAACTCCATGGAGGATCCATTACACACAATAGATACTGTACAGTAACAATTGAGAACACAATGTTCAGGGTGCGATTTCTTTTATTACAGTACGTTGAAAATTGACACAGTATGTTGTATGTTGACACCGAAATCATGGAGAGGCATCACGTCGTCGGGCTGGGTCGGGCCACAGGACCTCATCAACGTCACAGGCAATATTGTCCATAGCCAAACAACGTGGGAAGAATGCCCTGGCATGCCGCACCCAGCCTTGGAACGCCTCCACAGCCACATCATCACAGGCCAGGTCCATAGCCCTGAGAAGGTTCTCTCTAGTGTAAGGTTGGCGGTCATAGACCTTCCACCGCCATGCTGAGAAGAGCTCCTCTATTGGGTTTAGGAACGGAGAGTAGGGTGGCAGACACACATTAATGAATTGCTGATTGATGTTAAACCACTCTCTGACCTGGATGCTGCGATGGAAGCTAACATTGTCCCAGAGGATGACGTATATGGGAAGATCAGCTGGCCCAGGAATCTGCTGGTCGTGGTGATCTGCTGGCCGAGCATTCAGGTGGTCATTGTCATGCAAAACATCTCTGAGCTCTCCTAGGAAGGTGAGGAGACGCTCAGTGTTGTAGGCACCAAGTTCAGCATGCCGGTGGAGAAGCCCTCTAGAACTCATGGCAGCGCAGAGAGTGATGTTTCCTCCACGTTGGCCGGGCACATCAACGATAGCTCTCTGTCCTATGATGTTACGGCCTCTCCTCCTCCTTTTTGTGAGGTTGAAGCCAGCCTCATCCACAAATATAAATTCATGGGGTCTGGCCATGGACTCCAACTGGAACATCCTCTGTGGAAACAAATAGCGTTTTCAGGTGTTCAGAAAGACAGTCAATAGAGCACATTACAGTACGACAGTATAGTATTGTATAGTATATAGACTCTGTCTATGGTTGTCAGGCTGACATTGTCAATGGTCGGAAAGTTCAAATTGTCACCAATGATCCTCTCCCGTATCTCCCGTAGTCTGATCACATTGTTCTCCCGAACCATATCCACAATGAGGACCTCTTGGGCTGGTGTGAATCTGGAAGCCCTCCCACCTGCAAATGGCAATCTTTCAACTCTAGAGAAACAAACATAGTCATTTGGTCAGAAATGGTCCTTGCAGTACACACTTTTACTGTAACCATGATTGCACTTGTCTGTATGTAGGTGCACTCCACTATACTACTGTATACTGTGAATATCTAGTGTAGTGACTAAAAAACTACTACATACAGTACCTGTTGTGTTCTCTGAAGGCCCGAATAATGGTGCCCACTGAGAATCTGCTGAGGTTTGGTTGGACTCGTTGTCCCGCTTCGGTCATTGTCATGCCGTGGACAATGACGTGGTCAATGACTGTTGCTCTCATTTCATCTGTAATGAAAATGCGTTGTCTTGCTTGCCCTCCTTCTCCTCTCGCTCCTTGGCCTGCTCCTCTTTGGACTGCTTCTCGCCCTCCTTGGCCCACTCCTCGGCCCGCTCCTCTCCCTCCTCGGCCCGCTCCTCTCCCTCCTCGGCCCGCTCCTCTCCCTCCTCGGCCCGCTCCTCTGCCTCCTTGACCTGCTCCTCTCCCTCCTCGGCCCGCTCCTCTGCCTCCTCTGACACGAACTCCTCTGCCTCCTCTGACACAAACTCCTCTCCCTCCTCTGACACAAACTCCTCTTCTTCTGTCTTCATCATCCATTTTTGTTTTTGAACTTTCAGCAAACTGCACTGACTTATATAGGTGTGGTCACATCATTTGCAATAGGTGTTTTCAATTATGAGTCGTTGTGTTTACTGATTGGCACCAGGTATGTTCATTGTGTTCAAGTTTTGCTGATTGTGGGTAGCATTTTGCATCACATGAGCTTCACAATGCATATTGGAGCAGAGTTATATGCAAAATGTGTTTTAGCACGGCAATTTTTGTTTTGAGTTTTGAGAAAAAGGGGATGGGTTTTGTGAACAGTGTCTACAGGTGAATTGTGTTTGTGGTTGTGGCAAAAGGGGGGGAGTTTTACTAAATGTGTTTAGGCAACTGGTCATTTGGTTTAGAGTACTGGGTTTTGTGTTTTGGCAATAGAGAAAAACTGTAAACCCTAGTTCCAACCACCCTGCAGACCTGTCCAGGGTGCCAGAGATTATCAGAACTGTGGTCAACCTAAGGAGGCCTGACGGAATGCAGATCCTCTAGGAACCACTGGAAACACAAATATCCTCCTCACTGTCTGAATGCGCCCCTCATCCACACTCCTTAAGCCTTGTAGCAGTTTGAGGCTTTGGAAGAGTTTCCTAAATAAAACATGTGGAGATTGTTCGTTTGGATACAGATGGAAACTGAGGAAGGATGGAGGGTCTAAAGCAGCACTTATGGGGAAGCAACATGGACCACAGGCTTGCTGTGACAGGCTAAAAACATCCTCCAGCTAACAGAGTGGTGAGCTGAAAGCACCCAGGATGCAGGAGGAACTTCTTTATTTATCATATAGCTGATAGTAAATACAGCGGGACAATAACTGAAGCTGGGCCACTAATATCTGACTATCACACGGTGTTGTTCATGCTGTGCAAAGAAACATCAGTTTGAAGGCAAACAAGCTTATGTATTATGGAAATCTGTTAAAATCCCACTGGAAACCTGCATTATTAATCAGAGTTAACTCTGTTAGAGCATCAGTCTTGTACTGCCCACAGAAATCATCAACTCTCTTCTTGTCCTGTATTGATGTTTATTATTTCAAATAAAATCTTAATTCTGTCTCCAGACATTATAATATGATTATTATATGAACACAGAGGTCGGCTGCTTCTTGCTGTTTTACACCCCTTTGCTAACAATGTCATGTGCTGCTCCAGCTCTGTACATTCATGGACCAGGAGGTCTCATGGTTTACGACTGATGGCAATCCATGTGTGGATTTTCCCCCATATATGAATCATGTAAAAATGCAAGTAACACTTTTCATTTCATTCCACAGTGTAGGATTTTTTAAATGCTAGATTAGATGTGTATGTGTGTATGTGTGAACCTAAAGTAGTTTAAATGAGAGGTTATATGTGTGTATGTGTTAGTCTAAAGTAGTTTAAATGAGAGGTTATATGTGTGTATGTGTTAGTCTAAAGTAGTTTAAATGAGAGGTTATATGTGTGTATGTGTTAGTCTAAAGTAGTTTAAATGAGAGGTTATGTGTATGCGTGAAACTAAAGTAGTTTAAACGAGAGGTTATATGTGTGTATGTGTTAGTCTAAAGTAGTTTAAATGAGAGGTTATATGTGTGTATGTGTTAGTCTAAAGTTTAAATGAGAGGTTATGTGTATGCGTGAAACTAAAGTAGTTTAAACGAGAGGTTATATGTGTGTATGTGTTAGTCTAAAGTAGTTTAAATGAGAGGTTATATGTGTGTATGTGTTAGTCTAAAGTTTAAATGAGAGGTTATGTGTATGCGTGAAACTAAAGTAGTTTAAACGAGAGTTTATATGTGTGTATGTGTTAGTCTAAAGTAGTTTAAATGAGAGGTTATATGTGTGTATGTGTTAGTCTAAAGTAGTTTAAATGAGAGGTTATATGTGTGTATGTGTTAGTCTAAAGTAGTTTAAATGAGAGGTTATGTGTATGCGTGAAACTAAAGTAGTTTAAACGAGAGGTTATATGTGTGTATGTGTTAGTCTAAAGTAGTTTAAACGAGAGGTTATATGTGTGTATGTGTTAGTCTAAAGTAGTTTAAATGAGAGGTTATATGTGTGTATGTGTTAGTCTAAAGTAGTTTAAACGAGAGTTTATATGTGTGTATGTGTTAGTCTAAAGTAGTTTAAATGAGAGGTTATATGTGTGTATGTGTTAGTCTAAAGTAGTTTAAATGAGAGGTTATATGTGTGTATGTGTTAGTCTAAAGCAGTTTAAATGAGAGGTTATATGTGTGTATGTGTTAGTCTAAAGTAGTTTAAATGAGAGGTTATATGTGTGTATGTGTTAGTCTAAAGTAGTTTAAATGAGAGGTTATATGTGTGTATGTGTTAGTCTAAAGTAGTTTAAATGAGAGGTTATATGTGTGTATGCGTGAAACTAAAGTAGTTTAAACGAGAGGTTATATGTGTGTATGTGTTAGTCTAAAGTAGTTTAAATGAGAGGTTATATGTGTGTATGTGTTAGTCTAAAGTAGTTTAAATGAGAGGTTATATGTGTGTATGCGTGAAACTAAAGTAGTTTAAATGAGAGGTTATATGTGTGTATGCGTGAAACAAAAGTAGTTTAAATGAGAGGTTATATGTGTGTATGCGTGAAACAAAAGTAGTTTAAATGAGAGGTTATATGTGTGTATGCGTGAAACTAAAGTAGTTTAAATGAGAGGTTATATGTGTGTATGCGTGAAACAAAAGTAGTTTAAATGAGAGGTTATATGTGTGTATGTGTTAGTCTAAAGTAGTTTAAACGAGAGGTTATATGTGTGTATGTGTTAGTCTAAAGTAGTTTAAATGAGAGGTTATATGTGTGTATGTGTTAGTCTAAAGTAGTTTAAATGAGAGGTTATATGTGTGTATGTGTTAGTCTAAAGTAGTTTAAATGAGAGGTTATATGTGTGTATGCGTGAAACTAAAGTAGTTTAAATGAGAGGGTATATGTGTGTATGCGTGAAACAAAAGTAGTTTAAATGAGAGGTTATATGTGTGTATGTGTTAGTCTAAAGTAGTTTAAATGAGAGGTTATATTTGTGTATGCGTGAAACTACAGTAGTGTAAATGAGAGGTTATATGTGTGTATGCGTGAAACAAAAGTAGTTTAAATGAGAGGTTATATGTGTGTATGTGTTAGTCTAAAGTAGTTTAAATGAGAGGTTATATGTGTGTATGTGTTAGTCTAAAGTAGTTTAAATGAGAGGTTATATGTGTGTATGTGTGAAACTAAAGTAGTTTAAATGAGAGGTTATATTTGTGTATGTGTTAGTCTAAAGTAGTTTAAATGAGAGATTATATGTGTGTATGTGTTAGTCTAAAGTAGTTTAAATGAGAGGTTATATGTGTGTATGTGTTAGTCTAAAGTAGTTAGGATCTAGAATCTGCTACAGCCAATGAGAACGGGTCCTTCCAGGTCCCTGCTTTGTCCATTGCCTAGCTTACAAAACCTAGACCTTGAACTTCCTCCCCGGGGTATTGCATCCATGAGGAACTTTTGTGTTTGTGTACACATCAACATTTGACATCATGTCTCTGGGATTCAAAACCTTCACACCTCAGTTTCCACAGGTAGTATCTTGACTTAATAAGAAAACAACCAAATTTCTCTCCTGGACTGGGTTTTACAAATACCAGTAGAGAATTACTCGTCTCACGTGTCAGGATACTGTTATTCTGCCTTTGGGGTATGACGTCAGCTTTGTACAGCTAGACACACAGTTAACAGCACGAAGAAGGAAAACTCCAGAAATATTCTTGAGGATTGATGTTTAGTCTTTTTGTTGTCTTTTCTTACTCAGTTTTATTTAATAGGTTTTTCCCATTTAAGTCTGTAATGAGACCAAGTTCTGTAATGAAGCAGACCTGTGAATGATTTCTGTACTGTTGCTCAAACTGGTCCGTCACTGAAACGGGTCTGACTAGGAAGTATGACTCAACGCAGCAGGGCGGAAAACGGTGGAAATAGAAACAAGCTGATGGCCTCCATCTCTGTCTGCCTCAAAACATTTTATAAATCCTGAGTGATACTAGCTGTACGCGTAGAGCTAGTAGAAACACCTCCAGCTTTATTAGCAGTTTTTTTGTCCATGGACATTTTTGACCATGAAGGCCACCAGAGGGTGTAAATGTGAGGAGGACACAAGGGTCCAGTCTCATCAGTAAACTCTATTTCCCATTAGGTGAAATCCTGATTTAGGTCTTCTGTCTGGTGGTGGTAGACTGGATCCTGGTGTGGTAGTAGGAGGATCAGCTCTGGTCTATTGTCTGGTGGTGGTGGTAGACTGGATCCTGGTGTGCCTAGCTCCACGGTGGGAGGTGTGGGGCTTCTGATACTGGGTCCGGGGTCTGATCTGTGTCCTTCCTCTTTACTAGAAGTCAGAAATATCTCCTTCCTCTTCATTCTTATATCTTCCTCTACTGAACCAGACTGGTTCCAGCATCCATTTCTGCACATTTTCATGCTGTAGCTTCTTTAAAACCAACTAGCCTCTTGTAAAAATGAAACTGGATCCTGTAGTGCTAGCTTAGTCAGCACTAAGTAACATGGATACTGAGGTTTGTTTTGAGCATCTTTATAGTTTATTTTCAGCTCCACTGTGAAAATCTTGATGGACTGAGTTGATGTGTAGTCCCTAAATACACTCACTGGAAACTAAACATGACCTGGTTTCCCCACATTATCTAAAAACTAATCTACTGCTAGCATAGAACTAGATTAGCACTGCTATGTAGCTTCATGCTAACATCAGGTTAATAGCCTTACATAATGTTAGTAGTTGTAACTGCACAGGGACTAAATTTGTTCTGTCAGTATTTTTAATGGATGAATAATTTGGAAAACTACTTCATAATTACTTCAAACTGGTGTAGTGATACTGGTGAGCCATGCAGGTCTGGAAAGAGGTTTCTGTCCTCCTCTCTCGGTGACCTGTCAATCATTTGAGATGACATGTCCAATCAGACCCCCCCCCCCCCAAGCTCCATCCCTGTAGACTTGTTAACAGAATGCATTCATTCATAGTTTGACTGTGCTTGTTATCTGGACTGTGGTGTTTCTCATGTGAACACGGCCTGATCCATCGACGCTCCTGCACTTTCCTCATTCACAACTGTTTTGAAACCATTATATTTTACAAACATGTAGACCGTGACGACACAGCTGCTGGATCAACATTAGAGTAAAGTGGAAAATAAACAGGTTCTGGGAGGCGAGTCTAAGCTTGTCTCGCACCCTTCTGTAGTAGCTAAACAGCTTCAGACGACATTCTTCCTCACAGTCTCCTGCTGGAGCTGGTCTCTCTGATTCTCCCCCTCTCAAACCTCTGACATGCTCTTTAAGTTCATCTCTGCTGTTGTGACCAGGGCTGTCTTCATCCTCGTCTCCCTCATCGGTGTGTGGAGAGTGGTGTGGGTGAAAAACAATGGACACTACTGGTTACTTACCATCCTCTACCTACCGCTGGTGGCTGAGATGATCCTAACCCTGAGGAGAAAGAAGGGGAATGATTACAAATGGTATGATGGTTCAACAGTTTCAAGCTGTAATCTGTAACAGGTTGTTAAAACAGAGAGTTTTAAATAATAAGAATGTTTGGTGAAGATGTCTTCTTTCCCTCCAGGTTTTCTCCAGCAGTATTTCTCTTCCTCATCAGTATTATTCCATCTATATGGATTTTAGAGATTCATCACCAAGAAAACAAATCTGCAGACTCCAGAGTACCAATCCATCATTTATCATTTATATTGTTTTACTGTTCAGTTAAACATGAAGATATTTTAAAATAAGAAATATTTCACATTAATCCCTCTTCATCTTTCTAGTGTAATAAACTTGACTCATCTGAAAATTTTGAGAGGCTTTTCAAACTCAGGAGCAACTCAACCAGCGTCATGGAGAGATTAGAGGTAGGTTTCAATATATTTCATTAATGATGACTTTTACATGGAAGAAACTTCATTATGAAGCAGCATACTTGGAATGGTGGTTAGATTGAACAGAATCAGGTTTATGTGGTGTTATTTTTCAGTTTTCTGTGAAATAACAGAATGAGGGTGATTTTTAGTTTTCAGCTTATTGAAAGACACCTTTCTACTCAGTTATTGACAGTTTTTTTTCTGTAATCCAGGTCATAGTATTTTTCTTTTTGGTGTTCTTACATGTCGAGACAGTGGGGCTGTGTTTGGTAATATGGGTTCACCTCAAAGAGGCCTCTGTGAGGCTTGAACTGTAACTGCATTCATAGAGCTGGTGAGTTTTAGTGAAACAACCTGCCCTAAACAAAAAGTCCACTCAGAAGCATCACATTTCTTCTCTCCATGCTTTATAGAAGAATATTTTAGCACATCTTAATTCTCATTAAACTTTTCACAGAGTATATTCATTTTTTCTTTAAGCTCTCCCTGCATGATGTTTAAATTGAAACTTCCTCCTCTCAGGACCACATCAGTCATCAAAATGACAAATATTAAACCTCCTGAAATGAATTTGACATTGAAGTTTAAGACTACATGGAAAACTGAGCTCGATCAAATATGAACACATTCTTTTTCATCTTTGTTCTTGTAGCAATGACAGCAACATTAATAATAATTATTATATGAATATGACTAATAGTAATGTGTTTTCTTATTCTTAAATAATTAAAATAACTATAATAAAAATAATAATAATAATTATTATTATAGATTATTATATATATATATAAATAAGAATTATTGTTTTCTTTAAACGTGAAAGAGGAAAGCCTTACAGAGCCCTGTTTGAGATGACATGAGCACAGCCCGACCCGTCTCAGCTCCTGGACTTTCCTCAGTCTGAAGGACCTCTCTGGCTCAAACAAGGTGCAGAGTAATTTATTTGAAAGGTGCAAAATCAACCCTGAAAACTCCTTCTCTGCAAACTGTCCCCTGAATGGGACCTTTTTAGGGGGTCACCTGTCTCAGCAGAAGAAAACATAGACCCTGAATCTGTTGTGAAGGCAAGACAAGTTTATCTGTACGTCACATTTCATGTACAAGACTATTCAAAGTGCTTTACATGAAACATTACAAGCATTACAGTGGGGTCCAGCAAGCAAAAACAAGTAAATTTAAAAGCAACATAAAAAGTGAGGACTGGAGTTCTAGGAACTACTTTCCTGGTCTTAGTGAGGACTGGAGTTCTAGGAACTACTTTCCTGATCTTAGTGAGGACTGGAGTTCTAAGATATACGTTCCTGGTCTTAGTGAGGGCTGGAGTTCTAGGATCTATGTTCCTGGTCTTAGTGAGGACTGAAGTTCTAGGATCAACTTCCCTGGTCTTAGTGAGGACTGGAGTTCTAGGAACTACTTTCCTGATCTTAGTGAGGACTGGAGTTCTAAGATATACGTTCCTGGTCTTAGTGAGGGCTGGAGTTCTAGGATCTATGTTCCTGGTCTTAGTGAGGACTGAAGTTCTAGGATCTACTTCCCTGGTCTTAGTGAGGACTGGAGTTCTATGATCTACTTTCCTGGTCTTAGTGAGGACTGGAGTTCTAGGATCAGTGTTCCTGGTCTTAGTGCGGACTGGAGTTCTAGGACTAATGTTCCTGGTCTTAGTGAGGACTGGAGTTCTAAGATATACTTTCCTGGTCTTAGTGAGGGCTGGAGTTCTAGGATCTACTTTCCTGGTCTTAGTGAGGACTGAAGTTCTAGGATCTACTTTCCTGGTCTTAGTGAGGACTGAAGTTCTAGGATCTACTTTCCTGGTCTTAGTGAGGACTGGAGTTCTAGAAACTACTTTCCTGATCTTAGTGAGGACTGGAGTTCTAAGATATACGTTCCTGATCTTAGTGAGGACTGGAGTTCTAGGATCTATGTTCCTGGTCTTAGTGAGGACTGAAGTTCTAGGATCTACTTCCCTGGTCTTAGTGAGGACTGGAGTTCTATGATCTACATTCCTGGTCTTAGTGAGGACTGGAGTTCTAGGATCAATGTTCCTGGTCTTAGTGCGGACTGGAGTTCTAGGATCAATGTTCCTGGTCTTAGTGAGGACTGGAGTTCTAAGATATACTTTCCTGGTCTTAGTGAGGGCTGGAGTTCTAGGATCTACTTTCCTGGTCTTAGTGAGGACTGAAGTTCTAGGATCTACTTTCCTGGTCTTAGTGAGGACTGGAGTTCTAGGATCAATGTTCCTGGTCTTAGTGCGGACTGGAGTTCTAGGATCAATGTTCCTGGTCTTAGTGAGGACTGGAGTTCTAAGATATACTTTCCTGGTCTTAGTGAGGGCTGGAGTTCTAGGATCTACTTTCCTGGTCTTAGTGAGGACTGAAGTTCTAGGATCTACTTTCCTGGTCTTAGTGAGGACTGGAGTTCTAGGATCAATGTTCCTGGTCTTAGTGCGGACTGGAGTTCTAGGATCAATGTTCCTGGTCTTAGTGAGGACTGGAGTTCTAAGATATACTTTCCTGGTCTTAGTGAGGGCTGGAGTTCTAGGATCTACTTTCCTGGTCTTAGTGAGGACTGAAGTTCTAGGATCTACTTTCCTGGTCTTAGTGAGGACTGGAGTTCTTGGATCTATTCCCCTGGTCTTAGTGAGGGCTGGAGTTCTAGGATCTACTTTCCTGGTCTTAGTGAGGACTGGAGTTCTAAGATATACTTTCCTGGTCTTATTGAGGACTGGAGCTCTAGGATCTACTTTCCTGGTCTTAGTGAGGACTGGAGGAGCAGCGTTCTGGACTACCTGCAGCTGTCTGATGGCCTTTTTAGGGAGACCTGTGAGGACAGCATTACAGTAGTCCAGTCCACTAAAGATAAATGCATGGACCAGTTTTTCTAAATCCTGCTGAGTCATCAGTCCTTTAATCCTGCAGATGTTCTTTAAGTGACTTCACAGCTTTCTTAATATAACTGCTAAAATCCAGCATCCAAGGTCTGAGTCCAGGACTACTCCCAGGTCTGAGTCCAGGACTACTCTTAGGTCTGAGTCCAGGACATTTCGCAGGTCTGAGTCCAGGACCATTCCCAGGTCTGAGTCCAGGACTACTCCCAGGTCTGAGTCCGGGACTATTCACAGGTCTGAGTCCAGGACTATTCTCAGGTCTGAGTCCAGGACTACTCCCAGGTCTGAGTCCAGCACTACTTCCAGGTCTGAGTCCAGGACTACTCCCAGGTCTGAGTCAGGGACTACTCCCAGATTTCTGGCTTGGTTGTTGGTTTTAAACGTCACTGTTTGAAGCAGAGTGTTGACTTTAAAAAAAAAATAATAATTTTTGCGCTCTAGTGGCCTTTGTTTTAAGGAAGATCTAAAACATCCAATCTTTAATGTTATTAATGCATCTGATCAGTGTTTGGATTGGAAAAACAAACAAAATAAACAAATTACATAATCATCTCCTGGTGAGATAGTTATGTAATTTGTTTGTTTTCCATAATGTGAGCGAGTGGTAGCATGTAGATGTTAAACAGCAGTAGCCCCATGATGGAGCCTTGGGGAACCCCACAGGTTATTTATGTTGACTCAGATTTATAGTTACCTGTAGACACAATGTAGTCCCTGTCTTTTAAATAGGAGTCAAACCAATTCAGTACTGGTCCAGAAAGTCCAGCCCCGTTTTTTAGCTGACCAAGTAAGATATTCTGGTGGATCCAGTAGTATCAAGACTAAAATGTTAATGCTATCTGTGTGCAGGCAGATATCATTGAAGACCTCTACTACAGTCACAGTGCTGTGGCATCACTGAAAACCGGACTTGTCAACATCAGAACAGTTATTAGTGTCAGGAGGTTGTGTAACTGGTGAACGACCATTTGTTTTCTGTTATTTTACTAAATTACTATGTTGTCGGGGGCTCATGCCCCTGGTAGGGTCACCCATGGCAAACATGTGTCCAAGATTTCCCTTGCTTGGATGTGTGTCACCGGGGCCCCCCTCTGAAGCCAGGCCTGGAGGTGGGGCACGGAGGTGAGAACTTGGTGGCCGGGCCTTTGCCCACGGGGCCTGGTCGGGCTCAACCCGAAAGGGTGACGTGGGCCTCCCATCCCATGGGCTCACCTTCTGAAAGAGGGGCCATAGGGGTCAGGTGCAGTGTGAGCTGGGGGGCTGCCAGAGGCTGGGACCCTGGCGGTCTGATCCTCTACTGCAAAAGCTAGCGGTAGGGACGTGGAATATCACCTCTCTGGCGGGGAAGGAGCCTGAGCTGGTGCGCGAGGTTGAACGGTTCCGGCTAGGTATAGTTGGACTCACCTCGACGCGCAGCTTGGACTCTAGAACCACTGTCCTTGAGAAGGGCTGGACCCTCTTCCATTCTGGAGTTGCCCCCGGTGAGAGGCGCCGAGCAGGTGTGGGCATGCTCATTGCCCCCCAACTTGGCGCCTGTACATTGGGGTTTACCCCGGTGGACGAAAGGGTAGCCTCCCTCTGCCTTCGGGCAGGGGGACGGGTCCTGACTGTTGTTTGAGCTCATGCACCAAATAGCAGTTCAGAATACCCACCTTTTTTGGAGTCCTTAGGGGGGGTGTTGGAGAGCACTCCTTCCGGGGACTCCCTTGTTCTGTTGGGGGACTTCAATGCTCACATGGGTAATGACAGCGAGACCTAGAGGGGCGTGATTGGGAGGAATGGCCCCCCGATCTAAATCTGATTGGTGTTTTGTTGTTGGACTTCTGTGCTCGTCATGGATTGTCCATAACGAACACCTTGTTCAGACATAAGAGTGTCCACATGTGCACTTGGCACCAGGACACTCTAGGCCGCAGTTCGATGATTGACTTTGTAGTCGTGTCGTTGGACTTGGGGCCGCATGTCCTGGACACTCGTGTGAAGAGAGGGGCAGAGCTGTCAACTGATCACCACCTGGTGGTGAGTTGTCTCAGATGGTGGGGGAGGATGCAAGTCAGGCCCGGCAGACCCAAGCGCGTTGTGAGGGTCTGCTGGGAACGTCTGGCAGAGTCCCCTGTCAGAAAGAGCTTCAACTCCCATCTCCGGCAGAGCTTCAACCATGTCCCGGGAGAGGTGGGGGACATTGAGTCCGAGTGGGCTGTGTTCCGTGCCCCTATTGTCGAGGCAGCCAGCCGCAGCTGTGGCCGTAAGGTCGTCGGTGCCTGTCGTGGTGGTAACCCCGAACTCGTTGGTGGACACCAGTAGTGAACGATGCAGTCAAGCTGAAGAAGGATTCCTACTGGACTTTTTTGGCCTGTGGGACTCCAGAGGCAGCTGATGGATATTGGAGGGCTAAGCAGAGCATGGCTTCGGCGGTCGCTTAGGCAAAAACTCGGGCATGGGAGGAGTTTAGAGAGGCCATGGAGAATGACTTCGAGGAGATTCTGGTCCACCATCTGGCGACTCAGAAGGGGAAAGCAGTCAACACTGTGAACAGTGGGGATGGGGGGCCGCTAACCTCGACTTGGGACGTTATGAGGCGGTGGAGGGAATACTTCGAAGACTTTCGCAGGTCGCTGAGATGGTTAAAAAGCTCCTCGGTGGCAAGGCCCTGGGGGTGGATGAGGTCCGCCCAGAGTTCCTTAAGGCTCTGGATGCTGTAGGGCTGTCTTGGCTGACACGCCTCTGCATCATCGCGTGGAAGTCAGGGACAGTTTCCCTGGACTGGCAGACTGGGGTGGTGGTCCCCCTCTTCAAAAAGGGGGACCGGAGGGTGTGCTCCAACTACAGGGGGATCACACTCCTCAGCCTCCCCGGTAAGGTCTATTCAGGGGTTCTGGAGAGGAGGGTCCGTCGGATAGTCGAACCTCGGATTGAGGAGGAGCAGTGTGGTTTTCGTCCCAGTCGTGGAACAGTGGACCAGCTCTGCACCCTCTTCAGGGTCTTTGAGGTGGCATGGGAGTTTGCCCAATCAATCTACATGTGCTTTGTGGACTTGGAGAAGGCATTCGACCGTGTTCCCCAGGGACTCTTGTGGGGGGTACTCCGGGAATATGGAGTGCCAGACCCACTTGTACGAGCTGTCCTGTCTCTGTACGACTGGTATCAGAGCTTGGTCTACATCGCTGGCAGTAAATCAGAATCGTTTCCAGTACAGGTTGGACTCCACCAAGGCTGCCCTTTGTCACCGATTCTGTTCATAACTTTTATGGACAGAATTTCTAGGTGCAGCTGAGGTGTTCAGGGGATCTGGTTCGGTGGCCTCAGGATTGGGTCTTAGTTGGGGAGAATCAGCACCTCCAAGTCCGAGACCATGGTCCTCAGCCGGAAAAGGGTGGAGTGCTCTCTCCGGGTAGGGTCCTGTCCCAAGTGGAGGAGTTCACGTATCTCGGGGTCTTGTTCACGAGTCAGGGAAGGATGGAGCGGGAGATCGACAGGCGGATCGGTGCGGCGTCTGCAGTGATGCGGACTCGTGGTGAAGAAGGAGCTGTGCAAAGCTCTCGACTTATTGGTCGATCTACGTTCCTACCCTCACCTATGGTCACAAGCTGTGGGTAGTGACTGAAAGAACGAGATCGCAAACACAAGCGGCCGAAATGAGTTTTCTCTGCAGGGTGGCCGGGCTCTCCCTTAGAGATAGGGTGAGAAGCTCGGTGATCCGGGAGGGGCTCAGAGTAGAGCCGCTGCTCCTCCACATCGAGAGGAGCCAGATGAGGTGGCTCGGGCATCTGGTCAGGATGCCTCCTGGACACCTCCCTGGTGAGGTGTTCTGGGCCCGTCCCACCAGAAAGAGGCCCCGGGGAAGACCCAGGACCCACTTGACAGACTAAATCTCTCGGCTGGCCTGGGAATGCCTCGGGATCCCTCCGGATGAGCTGGTGAATGTGGCCGGAGAGAGGGAAGTCTGGGTTTCCCTGCTTAGGCAGCTGCCCCCACGACCCGACTCCGGATAAGAGGAAGAAAATGGATGGATGGATGGATTTTACTAAATGTAGGCAAACTTCCTGAATGGACCAAACCTGCAGGAAAAGGTAACAATTTTTCAAATCGTTAACAAACAATGAAAACAATTATGTAAACCTATTGGTCTGCTGGTGCCGTCTCTGATGGTTACCATGGTGACAGGTGAAGCAGAATTGAGCCTTTAATGTTTTGCTGAAGGCATCTGGACCACTGGGTTGGTACACTGTGCAGTCATTTGTTTCCACTCTTTAAATGTCATCTGCACACATGAAACTTTGTCTGAACCAGATGTGCTGTGTTTCCTGCGTAGGTTCCTCTGACCACCGTCTGTGCCAATGACTGGATCCTGGCCTTACATCAGATCCTGCTGATCTTACTGATTTTGGGAAAATGGCTGCTGCCAGCAACCGGAGAGCTGACCAGAGACCAGCTGTCTCAGTTACTGCTCATCTTTGTGGGCACAGCAGCCGACATCCTGGAATTCACCTCTGAAACCATTTCTGACATCAGGTGAGTGGAACGGAGGAAAAGGAGAGATAAAAAAGCCATTTTATTGTTTTGTTAAAAGTCTCTTTGTCTGTGTGCAGCAACAGTAGTCCAGCTATGGTCTACGTAATTCTGAGTGTGTGGACTTGGAGCATGCTGCAGTTTCCTCTGCACCTCTCAGGTATGATTCAGAAGATGATCTGCAGTCAGGCAGAGACTTAGTAGTGAACCCCAGCCAGATAATGGTGAAGTTTACTAATGTTTCCAGAATAATTTTATTTAATGTTCATTTTTCCGTTTTTTGAACATTTTTGATCTTCATTAGCCTTTTTCCAGAAAACATTATAACAGTTAAAGGACAGAAATATAACATATAAGCTCTTTCAGGCAACAGCGAAGTCTTAGACACGTGAGCACTTTCATTCACTGACAACATTTGACACAGGAAAATATAAGGTCTTTTTTACAAATTAAAGGCTAACACATTAGAAACAGCTTTGAGTCCTAAAGTTCAGGTTTTAGCATTACTGTTACAAGACTAATGCACTTAAACACTTAATTAAAACAAACATGCTAAAGAACACATAGATAGATAGATAGATAGATAGATAGATAGATAGATAGATAGATAGATAGATAGATAGATACATAGATAGATAGATAGATAAAAACTTTATTAATCCCCAAAGGGGAAATTCAGGTGTCCGGCAGCAAACACAATCACCAAAACCACGCACACACATAAATAAGTATAAAAAGTGTACCAATACAAATACAATGCACAGATAAAAAAGTAATTAGTTCAGACATATCTGTTGACCAGCCTAATAGCTGAA
Source organism: Melanotaenia boesemani (assembly GCF_017639745.1). NCBI lineage: Eukaryota > Metazoa > Chordata > Actinopteri > Atheriniformes > Melanotaeniidae > Melanotaenia > Melanotaenia boesemani. The sequence goes on from NC_055702.1 coordinate 29,127,406, forward strand.
GGAATGAACTACTTTTTAAACCATTCTGTCCTGCAGCGCAGCGAGAGGAGCCTGTTGCTACGGTTACTCCGCTGGTTTGTTATTGCCACATGCAGATTCAGAGAATCAGGAGGAATCTCTGTGTGCATGGGACAAGGCTGGATGCTGGTGATCTTCTGCATTAAAAGCAGACATGATTCCCTACTGGAAACCACTGCATGGACTCAGGAAGACTTCCAGAAACCACTGTCTGTGAACACAGTTCACCCTGAAACCCACAAATGTAGAGAAGAAGCCAGATGTGAACAGGATCCAGAACCAGCTTCTTCCGTCTTCTCTGGACCAAAGCTCAGACCAAAGAGGAGAGGGGGCATCCAGGAGGATTATCAGTGGACAGGCTGGCAGGCTGCTTATTCCAGGAGCAGGACTCTCAGAGAGTTGGCAGCTCAACTGAATAGTTGAGCAAGAAGGATCTTGTCAGAAAACAAAACAAAACAAAACAAAAACAGCTCAGGGATAATCTGATTAAACATGTAGCTGCATCTCCTGCTCACGAAAACAACCCACAACTCCTAACGGCTCAGCAAGAAACTCCAGTGAAATCTTACTGTTTTTAGTTTCAAGATGATGAAAAAGATCTCATTTATACAGGCTACCACAGAAAATTCAGAAAAATCCAAGTTTTGGCTTCTTTACGTGCCTGAATGTAAGCTAAGAGGACATGCTGCTTCTCAGAGAACTGGTCTGAACACACATCTCTGGAAGCCCAGGTTTCCATGTTCTCAACCTGGCCTTCCAGAGATGGTCAGATGTTTTAAAGTTGACCACTACAACTCTGAGATTCTCTTCTGTTGTTCTGTTTTGTACCAACAACCTAAAAGCTGACTGTATGTAACTATAAACGTCTTTTTGTTTGTCCAAAACTGGTTTCTCTCGTAACTGAGACAGTGTCTCAGTGGGACTACCTGTTTAAATAGAGGTTAAATAAACATGAAATTAAAAGGATGAAAGACTCATCAACAGGAAGGAAAGAATGAAAACTGTCAGTTTAAACTGAGTTTGTCCTGGATCTCCACAGTGATGGACTCATCGTCAGAGGACCAGCCTGAACCCGCCCCGTCTCGGCCCTGTCACCTCCGGGCTGATATCTGGAGCATCATGGAGGCTTTGCTCATCCAGGATGGACCTTTCTTGGTTGTTCGCCTCGTCGTCATGATCCGCTTCAAAGTTGTGCACCAGATGCTGATCTTCTTTGTCATTAAGAACTTCCTGGTTGTTGTGTTGAACGTCTACAGGTTGCAGGTCCTCAGCTGTGACACTTCCAGCTCGGACGGCTTGTAAAACACATTAACATGAAGCCATGCCAGAAATCTAGTTATTCACCTTTTTAAATACAGCCCATAAATTGTTGTTGCGTTATGTGTGTGTTCAGAATTGGGACGGAGGTGTGGTAAAAACTGTGTCCTTTAGCTCAGTGGTTCCCAACCTGGGGTCTGGGACCCCCCAAGGGGGTCACCCAAAGAGCACAGGGGGGTTGCTGAGGCTTTGACCATTCAGGACCATTGTGATTAATGTCCACACATTGTCCCCATGTCTCTGTCTGTCTGTCTGTCTGCCAACAACATATAACCAGAAATGTCAGAAACGGAATAAAGGAACAAGTGATCCTGTTGGAGGGGTGGTCCAGATCTCCGTCTGGATCCAGGAATGTTTTAAACGATTCTTTTGTATGAGGAGATGGGGACCTCCTTCGAACTTCTAACTCCAAAATAATGCCCACAATCACTGGTATAAACAATAAATACAATGGCTTGGTGGAGGTCTGCACTCTCTGAGTGCTTCTAGTTTTTTCTTTCTTTCTTTCTTTTTTTTTATTAAGCTGTACAGATTCGTAAAGGTTGGAAAAATGATGATACATTTTTTTATAAGTGCTTTACATTGTACTGGTGGTAGTCTGGAAATGATTTATCTTGATCTCAGTTGGCATTTTAACAGAGGTGTGAACATTTTTTTCTCCTCTGGGTCATCAGTGATGGAGGAAACTGCTGCTTGTCTGTGTCCCTGGACCAGAACCAAAGCTCCAGCATCGTCTCCCCGTCCAGGCGTTGCTGGTCCATCACCTCCATCCAGTCCTCTACAGCGCAGGACTTCTTCTCTGGAGCCTGCTGCTTTCTGACCTGCTCGACTGATTTCTTTTCTTCCTTTTCTGCTTCTCGTCACGTTTCTTTGAGTCTGGCGTTCGGTTCATCTGGATCTTTAACAACTTCCTTCCTTTCTTTGTTACTCCAGATGTTAGACCAGCTGACTGGACAGATCTTTTTTTTTTATTATTAAATTATCTTTGTAAAGGGTTTTAAAGTCCTTTCTGATGTGTCACTGTTTTATCTGTTAGAACTTTATGGGCCATGTTTCTGTCAATCATCAGGTGCAACAACTCCCCCAAATGAAAATGTTTTACACTTTCATTTAAAATATTCCTTTATGTGTATGTAAAATAAAACGTTTCCTGTGTTTAACTCAAACAAAGCTGGTAATTACAGTCATTTTTTAATAAACTAGATGTTCAGCTGATCAGTTTAGTGTCATTTCTGTGATTTTTATCCTTTTGTTTTTTGTAACTTTCAGTAATATTGAACTCTTTCTTTTTTCATTTTTGATTTTACAGTCCTGAATAATCGGTGTAATGTAAGGTAAACATGCAGGATTCCTCTCACACGAGCTGATAAATCCTGTAAATCTGCTTTATGGGTGAAAAGAAACCGACTTTCACTACTTGGTGTTAAAAGGTTTAATTGATCTGATTCAGCCTCTGATCAACCAACAATAAATTAATATTAAAGAACTTCTCTCTTCCCTCCTCCTCCTCCCCCCTTATTTTTCTCTCTTCCCTGTTCTTGCCCCTCCTCCCTATCGCCTCCCTACTCTTCCTGCTCCTCCTCTTCATCTTCCCCTCCCTCTTTTTCTCTCTCTCTCTCGCTCTCCCACCCTCGTCTTCCTCCCTCTGCTCCTCCCCCGTGTAACTCCTCCTCATTTTCCTCTCCCTCCCCCATTCCTCCTCCCTCCTCCTCATCTTCCTCTCTCCTCCCTGTGCTCCTCCCTCCTCCTCATCTTCCTCTCTTTCCTCCCTACTCTTCCTCCCCCAGCTCCTCTTCCTTCTCCCTCCCCCCTGCTCCTCCTCTGTCCTCCTCATCTTCCTCTCCCTCCCCCTTACTCCTTCTCCCTTCTCCTCATCTTCATCTCTTTCCTCCCTACTCTTCCTCTCCCTGCTCCTCTTCCTCTCCCACCCCTCTGCTCCTCCTCCGTCCTCTTCATCTTCCTCTCGCTTCCCACTACCTCTCCTCTTCATCTTCCTCTCCCGCCCCTTTACTCCTCCTCCCTTCTCCTCATCTTCATCTCTTTCCTTCCAACTCTTCCTCCCCCTGCTCCTCTTCCTTCTTCCACCCCTCTGCTCCTCCTCCATCCTCTTCTTCTTCCTCTCCCTTCCCACTACTCCTCCTCCTCGTCTTCCTCCTACTCTTCCTCCTGCTCCTCTTCCGGTGCCGGCTGTCCCCGCCCCTCCTCTGCGTCACATGCGGCACATCGTTACGAGCAAATGGAGCGCAGCCACTATATCCACTGACCTGGATTGAGGAGGTTCTGGATCTCCGTCAGTGGAATGAGAAGACTCCTTCGCAGGTAAACCTCACTGCTCTTCATCACTGAATATTTGCTCTGTATTCTGTGGGAAAATGTTTGTGTTTCATTTCAGAGGTTGTTTCATTTGTCACCATGTGGTGAAGCTGATGAATGAAACGCTCTCAGCTCCATGTCCTGTTAAATAAACTGATATCTAATGAGTCAGATGATTAAATCTTCACTCATGATGGAAATTAAGCGGATTTCTGTATTTTTAAAGCTGCCTCTATGTTTCCTGAACGTGACCATCGTCCCTCCATCCGCCCACGCGCACGTGTCACGCGAAGCTGGACAAACTACAGTTGAATATTGAGCGCTGATCGGATCCACTGTTCGGATGGAGCCGGGACGGAGAGGCCAATCAGGGGAGGTCCCGGAGCCGCGGCGCCGGAGGAGGAGCAGCATCCTCCCGAAGAGACCCCTGTGACCTCATCACCCTCCTACTGAACCTGGTTAAAATACCTGGAGAGCCTTCACAGCTTCATCATCCTCTGCATGGAAGTGGAAGGATAGGGCAGGGCAACAGCTTCTCCTCCAGAGACCAGACCTCATCACCTGAAGAGCAGCTCCACTGAAGCTAATGGTGAGTTAGTTTTCTAGCTTTTTCTATACAGTCAGATTACAGCATATGGATGGATGGACGACATGTCCATAGGTCCTAATTCAAGTGCTGGGGTGGGTCTGGAAACTCATTGGACCTGATATGTTAGTGAAGAATTTGATGGATCAAAAGTTGGATAAATGATGGAAAGTTAGTTTGAAAGATGGAGTAGTGATTCCAAAGTATGCTGAAGGTGGACCCGTTCAGCTGTGTTAAACTTGCTGGTCCATCAAAAACACGTTTTCACTGTAAAGTCATGGTACATCTGTGTTGTAATGAAATTAAAAAGTTAACCTAAAGGTCTGTTTCAGTTGTTTTCTCTGAAAGCCCAATATATGGAACAATATATATATATATATATATATATATATATGTATATATAGATAGATATTGGCTATATATATGTTTAGCTTTCTATAAGTAAACTAAGTAAAAGCAAGTTTTAAAAGATGTGTTTTTAGCTGCTTTTTAAAAGAGATCATGGAGTCCACAGATCTCAGGCTGAGAGGAAGGAGGTCCAGAGGGAAGGAGCCACGGCTGCGAAGGCTCTGTCACCTTTGGTTTTCAGTCGTGTTGGTTTAACAACCAGCAGACCTTCATCACTTGATCTCAGGGACCTGCTGGGAACGTAGGGCTGCAGAAGGTCTCTGATATGTTCAGGTGCTTGTTCATGAAGGATTCGATAAGTTAAAACCAGAATTTTAAAATGCACTCTGTAATAAATGGGAAGCCGGTGCAGCTGGATCAGTAATGGAGTGACATGAATGAATTTGGAGGATTTTGTTATCAGCCTTGCAGCAGTGTTAAGAACAACTTGGAGACGGTCAAGAGATTTTTTGCTTAAGCAAGTGAAGATGGAATTACAATAATCTAGTCTGGATGAGATGAAGGCATGGACGATCATCTCCATCTCAGGTGGTGAAACAGCTTGACAATGTTTCTGAGATGATAAAAACTGGATCGAACAAGTAATTTTACATGAGTGTCTAAAGACAGTGCAGGGTCAAGGGTTACACCAAGGTTCCAAACCGAGGGCTTAATACATGAGGCAAGTGGGCCGAGACTCTCAGTAAAAACAAGGACCTCAGTTTTTACATCATTAAGTTGAAGAAAGTTTCATTCATCCAGCTCCTGACAGCATCCAAACACCCAAGCTGGATCTGAATGCATATATGAAATGAATAGCTGAAGATCATCAGCATAGTGGCAAGAAATATCTTTAAAAGAGTTTATAATGCAGAGGCAGCAAATATAATATAAACAATAGAACAGACCCCTGTGGAACACCAAAATCAAGAGATGAAGAAGAAGATTTGAACTTAGCAGCAGCCACAGAAACTAACCTCCCAGAGTAATGAGAGGAGAACCATTTAAGAGCAAATCCTGAAACCCCAACCCAGCGTCTCAGCCCGTCCAGGAGGACAAGATGTAATGTGATGTCTAATGGGCTTAACCTTTATTTATTTCACTACCTGTAAAATTTGACAGTATTTTATCAAACAACTAATTTTTCTGTGTGCAGGTAAACCAGAGATAATTTTATTTATTTATATGTTCTTTTGTTAAAATGATGCTAAATGAAATTTAAAGCCCAGTGAAACTGAGATAGACTCCAGCTCCCCTCATGACACTGAACTGCATTAAGCAGGTTTGGAAAATGGATGAATGGATTGTTGATAGTAATCTCACAAGATAAGTTGTTGTGGATGTATCTCACAAACAGCTCATATCAATAAAAACATATACAAAAGAGAGAAAACCCCCAGAGATTTTTCCTTGTTAACAAAAAAGAAAACAAAATTATCTAAATCTTGTCTTCCAGTCGATTATTTGATATATTGGATAATCATTCCGCCTCCAGCGAACTGATTGGTTTATGGATTTTGTATTGAAGGCTATTTGGACAGGAGTGCTTCAGCACTGTTTCTACCACCAGCAGCCGTTTTACAGAAGAGCTGCAAAGTACCACAGAAACGGTGACATTTATTGTCTGTAACCCACAGCAACTCTGCTCAGTGACGGTGGATAATTCCAGCTGAAATGATAACAGTCATTTTCTCCATCTGGGAGAGCAGAAGCATCGCCAGAGAAACCCAAACTGACGACTCATTTCATAAATAAGTTAATTTATTTACTCATAATATTAGATGAGATCTGTTGGGATATTTTCCACATCAATATGTCTGATTGATATTTAGGTATTTTTTAAATAAATTGATTCAATTCAGCTTTATTTGTACAGCTTAATTAACAATAACATATTCTTAAGTCACTTTTACACGTCCACTTCAGTCCATTCTGAAGATAATTCACTTAAAACATATCCATGATCCACATCAGTCCAGTTTATAATAACAATGCTCATATAAACCTGTTCAGAGAAGAATGACTGAGCTATGGAGACCAAAGGACTGGATCAGATCTTCTCTTTTATTCAAGCCTCTGTCCTGATCTGCATGAGGACACAGTGGAGAGGAAAACCTCCATCAAAACCAGAACCAGGAAAGAAAACCTCCACCAGGACCAGAACCAAAAAGGAAAACCTCCATCAGGACCAGAACCAGGAAAGAAAAGCTCCATCAGGACCAGAATCAAAAAGGAAAACCTCCATCAGGACCAGAACCAGGAAAGAAAAGCTCCATCATGACCAGAACCAAAAAGGAAAACCTCCATCAGGACAAGAACCAGGAAAGAAAAGCTCCATCAGGACCAGAACCAAAAAGGAAAACCTCCATCAGGACAAGAACCAGGAAAGAAAACCTCCATCAAAACCAGAACCAGGAAAGAAAAGCTCCATCAGGACCAGAACCAAAAAGGAAAACCTCCATCAGGATCAGAACCAGGAAGGATGGCCAGATACCTGGATCTGTTGGGAGTGGAGAGGACAGGAAAGAGGGTGAACTAGCAGCAGAACTCTAATCCAGGGGTTCCTGCTGAGAAAGAAGAAGAAAAACACAAGTTAATAACATCATTAACTCCCTCCTGTCCACAAACAAAGTGCAAACACACTGAGCGAAACAGCATCACCACTTTGTGAACGATGTGGAAGTAACTTATAACGTTCCTGTTGTTACTTCTGTCCAGGAGAAGAAGCTAGCTCCGAGTCAGACTGCAGCCTCTTTAGCTCTCGCAGTGCGCTCCTCTTTGGAAATACAAGGCCCATGCTAATCCGGGTTATGTCCATTTCTTTATCCAACAACTTCTTCACCAACAACCATAGTTTCCTTAGAGAAGAAACCTGGTCGTCTGCAGGTGAACGTTTCGTTCTGCTCTCTGCCATTTCACTTGGAAAATACTTCGAGCTGCCATTGCTCGCTGGCTGTAGGCTTTTATAGGGCCAAGGGCTCGGAGAGGAGGGCGGAGGTGGAGATTCACATGAACATGCAGCCGGACCGGCTGGTAAACGTGGAGCTGAGAGGCAGTGTGTGACGTCATGCTCCAGATTAAAGTACACCTCTAGTTCTTCACAGACATCTTTTATTTCTTTCCATCTAGAAATGATGAATTTCTGCTTATTGCCCCTTTAAACTTTCTGTTCCCCCAACAGGCTCCGATGACCTAAAGGTGGTGTTTATGCTCAGGCATGAAGGAAAAGAAGCCTGATTATAAAATGTTGTGTTGTGGCACTGCGTGTGGTCATTCAGCTGAGATTAATGGTCTGTTGTGCACTCACATTTTGGCTGCTGTCTGTGTGCACCCTTGTGTTTTTATGTTTTTTATTTTCAGGGATCTGCAAAGGATTTAATCAGTCATGCTGTGTCTAATAGATGAGTTGTTCAGTGGAGCGTGAGGAGAGAGCATGCTGTTGTGGAGAGAGATGATAGGAGGAAGACATGACAGTGTCTGTAAAATCCATGCTATCAGAAGACAAAGGAAAAACGAGTTGACGCTGTCGTAAAGATGGAGCCCAGTTAGCTCTGGATTTCTGCCTCCACAGGAATCTTCAGTTTGAATTGCAGACATGCAGGAGTGTGTTGTGCTGAAAGAAAGGACGAGGCCTAACTGTTGTCTGAAGGCACATTTTGCCTTTAAACACAGAGGGAATGTTAGACCTGTCCAGGACACCCCATCACTTACCCGTAGTACATGAGTCACGTTCTCATCCTCCTCCACACTCCGCCTCCCCGGCTATCTCATCCAAGCTCTGCCAAGTAACACTGATGCAGTCATGATTATTTCACTAAATTCATCCTGAAATGGCATCCTGAAAGAGCGCTGATGATATCAGGAAGATGGTTTCAGAGTTCAGTAATCCAGATCGGGTCCCTCTAATCCCGCATTAGCTGATTTTACTAGAAATTTGCGTGGACACCCGTTGCCTTAAACCACTTTAGTTTTTACAAATGCTGAAACCAAACATGTCAAGTTGTATCAACATAGGCTGACGTTTCACAACGACCTCAGCAACCTCTGAATTCAGGAGAAAATTCAATCATCCAGGTTCTACAGAGTTCTGTAAAAAAGCTGGAAGTCCCCAAACAAAAATCAGGATTCTGTTTGTTGACAGCATTTACCTCCATGAGCACCATCCAGCCGATCATCTAACTGCAGACACTGCAGCTTGGAGCCTCCATTTGTCTGCGGATCAAAGATTTCCTGGCTAACAGACCCCAGCATGTCAGGATGGGCACCTCCACATCCGCCACCATCGTCTTCAATGCTAATGTTTCTCAGAGCTGCGTTCTGAGTCAGTCTTGTACACACCATACACCCATCCATGACTCTAACACACTCATCAAATTTGTGGACAATACAACTGTTGTTGGGTTGATTAACAACAATGACAAGGCACCCTACAGAGAGGAGGTCCAAACACTGGTGCAAGTGAAAGCACCACCAAGAAAACAAAAGAAATCATCACTGACGTCCAGAAATCAAGGAAGGAAGTCCTCCAGCAGAACTAGAACTAAGAAGGAACGGTCATTTTCTTGGACCGGCTGGGGGTGGAGATGCACTCAGGCCTGAGCATTAATGGGGAAGAAGTGGAGCGGGTCACAAACTTCAAGTTACTCGGACTGCACATCTTGGAGAACCTGGGCTGGACTGTGAACATGACCCACATTTTTAAAAAGGCGCAGCAGCGTCTCTTTTCCCTGAGAACACTGAGGAGGAACAAAGTCGCTCCATCTCCACTGACAAAGTTTTACCGCTGTGGAAAAGAGAGAGTCCTGACCTTTGGATGTACAGTGTGGTACGCCAGCTGCACTGCATCCGACACGCCTAGAGGAGATCTATTTTAGCCGTCTCTTCAGACTAGCCACAAAGGATGACCCTGTCCACCCAGGACACGTCCTGTTCACCAGCCTTCTGGCAGACTCAGAGTCATGCGAGCTCACACCAACAGACGTAAACACAGCTTCTTCCACATGGCTGTGAAGAGACCACTGAAGAAACCATGGAACAAGCTGGAGTCCTTCTTTTATTAGCAATACTACCATTTATACTACCAATACTGCATCATTAATACGAACGTTACTATCAACACTAATATGAACATTACTGAGTAAAGCTAAACTTTGCTAGTTGCTACATTCTGCTAGCTGTGGCCTGTGCTCTTATATCATGTATGTGTTATTGGTTTGTTTCCATCCTACAAATTCATCATCTCTATCTGGTCTGAGTTCTCCAATGCAGCGGTCAGAGTCCACAAACGTTAAACAAACGTTAAACCAGCAGCGGTCAGAGTCCACAAACGTTAAACCAGCAGCGGTCAGAGTCCACATACGTTAAACCAGCAGCGGTCAGAGTCCACAGACGTTAAACCAGCAGCGGTCAGGGTCCACAAACGTTAAACCAGCAGCGGTCAGAGTCCACAAACGTTAAACCAGCAGCGGTCAGGGTCCACAGACGTTAAACCAGCAGCGGTCAGGGTCCACAAACGTTAAACCAGCAGCGGTCAGATTACACAAACGTTAAACCAGCAGCGGTCAGGGTCCACAGACGTTAAACCAGCAGCGGTCAGGGTCCACAGACGTTAAACCAGCAGCGGTCAGGGTCCACAGACGTTAAACCAGCAGCGGTCAGAGTCCACAAACGTTAAACCAGCAGCGGTCAGGGTCCACAGACGTTAAACCAGCAGCGGTCAGGGTCCACAAACGTTAAACCAGCAGCGGTCAGATTACACAAACGTTAAACCAGCAGCGGTCAGGGTCCACAGACGTTAAACCAGCAGCGGTCAGGGTCCACAGACGTTAAACCAGCAGCGGTCAGGGTCCACAGACGTTAAACCAGCAGCGGTCAGAGTCCACAGACGTTAAACCAGCAGCGATCAGAGTCCACAGACGTTAAACCAGCAGCGGTCAGGGTCCACAGATGTTAAACCAGCAGCGGTCAGAGTCCACAGACGTTAAACCAGCAGCGTTCAGAGTCCACAAACGTTAAACCAGCAGCGGTCAGGGTCCACAAACGTTAAACCAGCAGCGGTCAGGGTCCACAAACGTTAAAACAGCAGCGGTCAGAGTCCACAGACGTTAAACCAGCAGCGGTCAGAGTCCACAGACGTTAAACCAGCAGCGTTCAGAGTCCACAAACGTTAAACCAGCAGCGGTCAGGGTCCACAAACGTTAAAACAGCAGCGGTCAGGGTCCACAAATGTTAAACCAGCAGCGGTCAGAGTCCACAAACGTTAAACCAGCAGCGGTCAGGGTCCACAGACGTTAAACCAGCAGCGGTCAGGGTCCACAGACGTTAAACCAGCAGTGGTCAGGGTCCACAAACGTAAAACCAGCAGCGGTCAGGGTCCACAGACGTTAAACCAGCAGCGGTCAGGGTCCACAGACGTTAAACCAGCAGCGGTCAGGGTCCACAAATGTTAAACCTGCAGTGGTCAGAGTCCACAAACGTTAAAACAGCAGCGGTCAGGGTCCACAGACGTTAAACCAGCAGCGGTCAGGGTCCACAAATGTTAAACCAGCAACGGTCAGGGTCCACAAATGTTAAACCAGCAGCGGTCAGAGTCCACAAACGTTAAAACAGCAGCGGTCAGGGTCCACAAATGTTAAACCAGCAGCGGTCAGAGTCCACAAACGTTAAACCAGCAGCGGTCAGAGTCCACAAACGTTAAACCAGCAGCGGTCAGGGTCCACAGACATTGAACCAGCAGCGGTCAAGGTCCACAAACGTTAAACCAGCAGCGGTCAGAGTCCACAAACGTTAAACCAGCAGCGGTCAGGGTCCACAGACGTTAAACCAGCAGCGGTCAGAGTCCACAGACGTTAAACCAGCAGCGGTCAGGGTACGCAGACTTTAAACCAGCAGCGGTCAGAGTCCACAGACGTTAAACCAGCAGCGGTCAGGGTCCACAGACGTTAAACCAGCAGCGGTCAGAGTCCACAGACGTTAAACCAGCAGCGGTCAGGGTCCACAGACGTTAAACCAGCAGCGGTCAGAGTCCACAGACGTTAAACCAGCAGCGGTCAGGGTCCACAAGGGTCCACAAATGTTAAACCAGCAGCGGTCAGAGTCCACAAACATTAAACCAGCAGCGGTCAGAGTCCACAGACGTTAAACCAGCAGCGGTCAGAGTCCACAAACGTTAAACCAGCAGCGGTCAGGGTCCACAGACGTTAAACCAGCAGCGGTCAGAGTCCACAAACGTTAAACCTCCGTCCTTCAAATGCCACTTACCCTATGTGGCAGGGTGGTGTTGGTAAGGCGAAAAAAACAATAATTTCTATACAAAAAAGTCCACTCAGCCGCTTCTTGTGAAAAACTTATGATTTTAACGATGAAAAACAACATTAACATAATAACTGATTTAATATTTATGTCTTTCGTAAGTGACCGTGGTATAAGCAGGATAATGCCCTTCAAGGTGTCCATTATCAGAAGGTAATGGACTCTGACACATAACGCCTCCGCATCGTCCAATAATTTATGATAATGGACACTTCGTCAAACGTTATCCTCTACGTATGTTCTCGGTCAAATGTGTTAAACGGTTTGTAGTTATTAACATTCCTAAAACAGTTTTATCTGCTGTAACTTCTCAGTAAGGATCTATATTTACCCCCACAAGCCTTCTCTTAACTCTGATCCAGAGTCAGGGTGAACTAACTTTCTTTCTTATAATCAAAATCCAGCTCTCTGTTGAAAACCAAGAGTGTTGTTCATAGAATTGAAAAAGGTTTCTGACGGCTCATTGACTGAAATCTCCTAAATACCTACAGAACCTACCTACAAACCTTCTATCATAATTTCCTGAACTTGTCCCTGACCTGACTGGAAAGTGTCATGGAGGTAAAAAAGCTTTTATGGCTGAGGAGAAGATGGATGTGGTGCCCTGAGAATCTAAACTCACAAAACACTAAGCTGGGATGTCGGTCTGCAGGACTAATCAAAAATACCAACTTTGTTATCTGACCTGGTAGGTCCTACTCACACTGATTCAGTGATGAGCCCCTTCATCATCATCATCACCATTATCATCATCATCATCATTATTTTGTTCCCAACAGAACAGAAAAGCCACAAAAGTGGATTTTAGTGTTGTCTCAGGCTGCACACTCTCATGATAATTAATAAAATGATTTAGAAAATGTCCATTTTAACAATAGCGTTGGTAGTTTTCATAACAATAAAGTTGCAGATGTTGTTTACAGCTCTATGAACGTGGGTTAGGTGCACTACCCCTTTAATAAAGGATGTTTTGGTGTCTCAGGAAGTGTTGAAGCATCAGGAGAATTCCACCAGCTCTTATCAAAGCTGCCATGTAGATAGTTCTGGGTCATTTCACTCGCTGAGGAAGATTCTCTGCAGAAACGACTACATGTTAATGAAAGAGTGTTCCAGAAGTCACCTTCTTCACATCTGATCAGATGTGATGATCAGACATTAAAAAGCTTTTGTCCCTGAGTCACAGCTGAAAAATAGATCATAAAAAATCACTTAAATATGAGTAAATGATGGATCATCAACAGATTCATCTCTACACTCTAACAGAAGCATTTATTTTGTTCAGTTTAAATGTATGAGGTCTTGAATCATACAGGTGAAGGAAATAAATAAACGGTGAATACTAGGTGAATACTTGTGGTCAGATTTACAAACATCAGGAACCCTGATAAGAATAACCCTCCCCTAGTGTGTGCTGCTGTGCCCTCTGTTAGTCTAGCTGAATATTTCAGGGTCCATGTAACCATGATGTACATGTTTAATGATGTGCACAGAGTTATTTTAAGGTGGTGATGTCATTGTAGTGAGGCAGTGACATCACCATCACAGCTTCAGTGTTGCTCAGGTGGATGATGTGGTGCACATAATTCACCCGCCTACATGAGAGGAACTAGTGCCTCCTAACAGATGATTCAGTCTCAGGGTTAACCATACCTTGGTGCCATCAGCTGATGGTGTTCAGACTTCTTTTAATAAACTAAGTTAGTTGTTTAAAATGATGGAGGAGCCGATGCACTCATGAGATGTTTTACCTCCAGATGTTGAAAGTGAGCAGGGAGCTCTGCCAACAGCTGTTTGCAGTGATGTATCCTCAAAGCCTCCATCAGGGTTGAAGATCCAACAAATCCCAGATGAGTCAAGTTTCACTGCACATGTCTTCATGTGAGGAGCTGCACACAACAGACAGTGACCTCCACAACCTCATCATATCGTTTTCCAGCTTTCTCTGAGGCACGGCAGTTTTACTCAACAGCAGATAGAAGGACTCCTAGATGCTCCACCAGTGTAAAACTTGAAGATGGACATGAGATATCCTTGAAGGAGTTGAAGAATAAAATAAAATAAACGCACAAGTTCTGCTTGTCTCACACGATGTTATCTCAGCATAAAATCAACTGGCCAGATCATTACCGTAAATATCCTTAAATCTATTAAAACATTAGTTAGGTTCAGAGAAGCATTTATTATTCAAAATGGTAATTATTTAACTGTGATGAGTTGCAGATTAAAGACTGCAGCCTTATCAGCAGGTTACCGTTTCACAGCGCAGACACAGTGTGGAGTCAAAGCAGGAAGACAGAAATAATGTTCTGGAGCAAATTCCATTCATTTTCAATAAATATGAGATTTTTTTACAAGACACAATAGTATGAAAACGTTTTGTTAAGTAGGAAAAAACAGATTTTGTCATTCAGTTGGTCAGAAAAACTTTGGACGTTTAGAAGAGAAAACAGTGTTCTTGGTTTATCTACCTTCTATGAAACCGCTGCTGTTATCTCTAAATGAACCAATCACTTGCCTCTTCTGTTGACGCCATGTTTATCGTTTTGCTTACATCCTACAAACTTCATCTCTGTCTGGTCTCCAATGCATCCTCTGGTGAAATCCTCCAGTAGCTACAGACAGATAGGGCCAGAACGTCATAGGAGTCATGGTAAGACAACTTCTGCTGTTCTGGTTCGGTTTCTTCTGACCACCACTCAGACTTGGCTTTTTCCATCCCCATCACCTCTACTGCCGGCACACAGCACTATTTCTACTGTCAAGTTTTTCTCTGTTGCTTTGGTGTATTTCTCACATCACAATTAACAACTCGTCGTATGTGCATATGAGAGCAGAACTTCTCATGCATTGATCAAACGCTTTTGGGCGTGTAAGTGTTTGCTTTTTCATTCATTTGCTTTGGTCACATCAGTCAAAATTAACTTTAGTTACAACTGCAGAAGTCAGTCCCTATAAAACTAGTAGTCCTCATTCCTCTGCTTGAGTCATTACAAGCTAAAGAGTTAAACTAGTTATCAGAATCTGTCAAGCAGATTTTTAACGTTTCTTTATAATATTTTCCTGGAACATCTCAGAAATGGAACAACTGCTCTCCGCTTTTACTAAATCCAACAGAGGAGTTTTTCTCTGCCTGGAGGTGGAAGGTGAAAGGCCAGCGTCCACATACTACCACGGCTCTGCTAGCAGCCATGGATGCAGGATGCAATGCGATGACAGCAGAGTCCTGCAGAGGGTGGGTTCTCCACTCCGGGAGATTCTTTCCTCGCTGCATTGCACGGGATGAAATCCGATGTGATGTGTGTCCAGACAGATGGGAACGTCTTGGTGTACAGTAGAGATTTAGTATGTTCAGTTACATACAGAACACTAATGAGTATGTACTGTTACAGTAGTATGTTGCTTACAGTTGTGCACAACTGCACTCAAGGACTGATATTAACTTTTAGTTTGTTGTATAGAAGTGACTGAAGTGTTGGCTTTTTGCATAATGCTGTGAACAGATGACTGTATTCAGTGTTCAGTTACCCTACAAACAGGAACTTTGCTGCAGTTTTCAAATGGATGTACATCTAGTGCTGTCTTGGGCATTTTAAGATAATGTCTCCAAGACATTTTTATTCAAAAACACGTAGATTAGACTGTCACAATGAAGTCATGACGAAGCCATTTGAGTACCTTGTTCACGGTGGCAGGACTTCTCATTTTGATGGCTCAGACAGGAGCTACGTTTATATGGAGGACTTTTAATCTGATCAGAATAAAAGTGCGTCATGTAAACATGTCAGCTGGTCTAATCAACCTGGATTGGAAAGAATTTTTGATCTGATCGAGAGGGGTGGTTTGAACCTTTTCGTGATCAGATCTCATTTGTGGTGCATGTTGTTTCTGTGAATGCTTGAACCAGGTGGGGTTACATGGTGAAAAATGGCGGCAGCATAACGGAACGGGACTGTGGCAGATACATTTTTGTTAGAAACTGAAAGGAGTTAAGGATTATTAAGCATTTCAATGGTCACAGGCTAAAAATAAAAACAAAAACACACTTTTTCCAAACTAGTAGCTCTGCACATGTCAAAAGCATTACGATTGTTCGCATTAAATCTGTCTATCACTATCCAGCCCCCACGTAAACATGTCAACTGGAATCTCTGATCAGACTGACTTCAATCGGATAGATAAAATGTTTATCCATGTCTTATCTTTAAACGTGAGTACTTGCTTTCGAGGAATGAACAATCTATTTTCAGAAAGTGACATGCTTCTGCAGGTCACCCACTAGCTTCTGCAGTTTGTACTAAGTGTTTTGAGAAACCCACTAACTGCTGTGCAAATGTTAATTCAGATGTGAGAAATGCACCAAAGCGACTGAGAAAACCTGTAAAGGTCATCAGCTCCCTGCTGCCACCCAGTGGAGGAGTATTTAGTCCACTGACGGGAGCATCATGATGGTTGTATATTATTTCTCACCAGGAGTCAGTTCATTGGTCTGAACCATCAGTCGCTACAGGAGGAACCACAATGTCACAAAGAAAGTTGGACCCCAGGAAAAGCATTATCCAGCAAGGCAGGTTTACCAGATTTATTAAGGATAGGTTGGATGGAGCTGTAGATGGTTGACGTTCAGGGATCCAGGCGGGCTTGTAAGCGGGCAGACGGGTTCCAGTGGAGGCAGCTTTGGACCTCAGGCAGGGAATCTTTTAGAAGGGCAGGAAAGTTGGTCATGGAAGTGTTTAACAAGAACATGAATTTACTAGAAGCCGGTGTACCACATAGCTGTAGCAACAATCCAGCGCTGATTTAAGGTCAGCGGGTTTATAAGCAGGTGAGGTGCAATAAGCCTGATTCCACTCAGCTGTGCTGGTTAACCACAGGACACGCTTCCTGATCACACCAAGGGAAGACGGCATCGTGCACACAAGAGACGGGGAGGAGGAGCATAGACTGCTGACACAGAAAGGTCTGCAGAATAATCATGGCGTGTGGACAACGTTGAACTAAGGATTGTCATTTCTCTTCCACCTCTTTCCCCTCCCCCTCACCATAGGGGCATGACCTCCTCCCTGTCATGAAGATTTTCAACGGGGAGCAAGCTTCTATTAAGGTGTCATACAGTTCTTTTAATGAGCTAAGGATTACCGATAAAATGCCTCACATCACTTCCCGGACTTCCTTCACCGCGCTAATTGTGTCTCTTTGCGTCTGCAGGACGGCATCCGTCATCCGCCATGTGCTCAGGCAGGCCATCCCAGCAGCCTTTCTTTATTTGTGATTCCACGACTGTGAGCCCCAAATAAAACGTTTTTGCGAGCCTTCACCTCACCGGCAAGCACCTCAACTTCAGTCTCCATGAAACTGTGTTTTCTTGTTTTCTCGGTTGCCATGATTTAACTTTAAATCAGATCAGCTTATTTATTTACGTAAGATATTTTGCATTGGCCATTTCTGGTAGAATGTGGGTGCGTAGAGGCGTATGGGCTAATTTCACCTTTCAAGATGAGTGTGATATGTAAAAGGGAAACTTCCACCTGTGCGAACGCTTGGTGTAGTGCGTACGTCCCACTAAGACGCTACTGGATGTTAACTGCTTGGCACTGTTCATACATAAACTCAGTTGGGCTAATGATCACTCTTCCTCCGATGTGTAAAATCAGATAATTTATTTTCCACGACAGTCTATTTCCCTTCAGCCTCCATTAAGACACATTCTTATTAAACAAAACGTAAACCCCTTTAACTGAGTACAGTAGAAAAACTGTTTAGCCTCTTCTGAGTCACAGAATGATTGACCTTACATAACCCCAGGCTACCCTAGCCACAGGCAGAACACACAAAAAACCTGAACACCACCCCCTAGAGGTTGGGGGGAAACTTAAACCAAAACATGGCTCCTACACCCCCTAACTGCACGTGGCAGAAGACATAGCAGTCACCACAACCTAAATTAAAGGAGCCACAATAACAAAACAAAACAAAAAAACAACAACAACAAATAACAGATATCTCAACATGCTTGAGTGTAAGTTTCCACATATCACACTCATATCATCTAAGCTTATATCAAGCCGTGACTTCACCTAGTAGACATATTTTTGTTACAGGTCTTTCAATCACGCTTGTTTTGGTCTGGAGACGAACCACACATACCAGTCCTTTCTTATCTGGGAACGTTTTCAGAACTTTTCCAAGCACCCAAGCTCCTCTTGGTGTTGTGGAGTCCATAACAATGACAACATCTCCAGACACAAAACTCCTCTTCTCCTTGGTCCATTTTTGTCATTGTTACAGCAATGGTAACTACTCTTGGGTCCATCATTTCTAAAAGAGATTGGAGATGTATTGAATTTGCTTCCACTTTCTCCTAGAATAAAGATCTTCCTTGTTAAAAAGCCCTGGTGTGAGAACTGGTTTCCCTTTCCTCCCGTGTTAAAGCCTCCAAATCATTGGGGTCCTCCGACAATTTTGTAATGGGGCGATCGTTGAGTATTGCTTAAGCTTCGCAAAGCACAGTATGAAATCTTTCATCATCCAATGTTTGCTGACGAAGCACAGAATGCAGAACCTTTCCGACCATTCGTATGAGGCGCTCCCAGACGCCACCATGATGTGATCCAGATGGTTGATTAAAACTCCGTTCAGTTCCCCTGTATGACATTGCTTTGTCAGTTTGGTCATGGTTTAAAGCAGCTAAGGCTTCTCAAAGCTCTTGTTCTGCTCCTACAAAGTGTGAAACTTGTCCTGTTTGAGAGATGAATCTTCGCAACGCATTATTGCTGTATCAAGTAAACACCACTCCATACCATTTCACAATATTGCGCCCTCTTTTTTTTTTTTTTTTTTACATCAACTGGCCCAAAATAATATCTAAAAAATCTACGCCAACATTGGCAAATGGTGGTAAATGAGGGGCCACTCTTTCCTGGGTAGGTCTGCCATTTTTTGTTAATTTGTCTTCCCTACATCTCGCTTGCAGAACGAACATTTTGCTATGACTCTTGTCATGGCCGAAATATAATTTGTCATCCAAGACTTCCTTCTTACAGTTGACAGGACATCATTTCTGTCTCCATGACCTAGCTGTAAGTGGAACTGATGGAGAATGAGGTGGAGAAAAGGGGATGTGTTGGTGTTTTGATAGGATGAGGGGATGTTTTATGTTCTCAGGAATAGCTGCTTGCTCAGCCGGCCCCTGACATGCAGAAGACCTCCCTTTAGCACAGGATCAAGTTTGTAGATGCTGCTACTCTTGGGCAATACTGGATTACTGAAGGCCAATGCAGCAATCTCATCAGGGAATCTTTCCTAGTGACAAAAAGCAACTATGGATGTCTCAGCTTCTGCAAGATCTTCCAAAGACACTCTTTGATTTCTTAGAACATCTTTGAAAGCTTGCATGTCCTTAGTCAGATTCAACACAGGTCCTCTGTTATCACATGCAGCTCTTTTTTAGCTTGACGATCCGAACAACTGCAACCTTTAATCGTTGCCAGTCTGAGAAAAGGGTTATTAGCTGAGAAGTAGCATTTGTGTTGATGACAGTAGCATTGACCATGGGATGTTGTTTTACCTCTGGGTCATCAGCAGTCACAATGAAGTCCATAGATGACTTTGGCCACCTGTTTTCAGGTTCTCATAGAAATTTCCATCCATCTTTGTTTCCAAAGGCTATCTATCTTTAATCCACGAGAAGCATCATCAGCAGGATTTAGACGTGAAGGAATGTATCTCCAACCTCTGAGCAATCCCTGATTGTTATTATGTTTGCAACAAAGGTTTGAAACCTTCAGTCTTCATTTCGTATGTACTTTAGAACTGATGTGCTGTCAGTCCAGAAGAAGGCTCTCTTCAATGGCAGTTGGAGCTCATTTTGAAGCATTTTATCCACTCTGACAGCAACAACGGCAGCGGTGAGCTCCAAACAGGGAATGGAAACAGGCTTGCCAAACAGGAAAGAAACATGAACCTTGTTATTCATGTTTTGTATTCTAAGAAATGTAGCTGTGCCGTAGCCATTTTCACTATCATCAGAGAAATCATCAGAGAAAGAAACAACATACGCATCATCACTGCAGGATCTGGTTTCTCATCTGCTGTGGACTCTTTCATGGGGTGAACTTTCTTTGAATGCTCTTTGCATTTGCCTTCTGGCCCTTTTGCGATGCTGATTTTGATCTGTACTGCCTTGCAAAGTGGTTCAGTTTTCCACAGAGTGCATTGTTCATTTTTATCTGGGCACTCTCCAATGTGAGGGTGTTTACTTCCACATTTTCTGTAACTCTTGTGGGAATATTGGGTTCAGCTGAGGTCGCTTGCGGATAAATGACGGGACACTTTCGTCTTCTTTACTGGTTTAATAGGCGTATAAACATTCTTACAGCTTTGAGTTGCTCAGCCGTATTCATCTCTTTTCTTTCTACAATTAACCTTAGCTTGAACAATGCTGCCACCCTGTGGCCAGGAGTAACTATAGCTTTAACAAACAAATTAACTAATAAACTGTAGTCTCCTTATCTGAACCAACCAATACACAGATAACTAACTATTACCAAACATACAACATACTCCCCCCCAAGAAGACGGTTCAAGGGCTCCTCTGAGCTAAATTTCCAAAGGATACAGGAGTTGTACTGGTCTTCTTAATACTGTCCCATCTGGAGTGCGCACAGCGCAAGATCTCACAAGTCCATCTCTTCCTGAGAACAGCTCTTTCACCATCCCAGTCTTCCAAACCTGACGTGGCATCTTGTTATCTCCAATAAAAACCAGATCGCCTTCCTTTATTGTGGTGGTGCATGGAGACTTCACGGTATGGGCGGATCTCAACTCCAGTAGATATTCCTTTTTCCACCGAATCCAGAAGTCTTGCAGAAGCCGCTGTTGAAACTTCCATCTGCGAGTCAGCATCGCCTTTGTGGAGCTTGGAGTTTGTCCGACAGTTAGAAAGGGTTTGGGTGGTAAGGCAGAGAGCCTTGCGCCGATCAGAAAGTGTGCTGGTGTCAGTGGCTGAGGCTCTTTAGGCTCATTATAGACAAAGGTAAGTGGTCTTGAGTTAAGCGTTGCCTCTATCTCTGCAAGAAGTGATGTAATTTCCTCAAAACTCAGTGACGCTCTTCCCATTATCTTTCGCAGGCATGTTTTTACTGAACGGACCAGTTGTTCCCAAAATCCGCCCCACCAAGCTGCTCTTTCTGCAATGTATTTCCATGTGATTCCCTTTTCTGAAAAGTATTTCTGCAGCTCAGGTTCCTTAATAGATCTCCAAAGTGCCTCGAGATCTTGGTCGGCTCGCTTGAATGTCTGTGCATTATCTGAATAGATGACTCTGCAGAGGCCTCTTCTGGATATGAATTTTTTAAACGCTAAGAAGAATTTTTCTGTTGACATGTCTGACACTAGCTCCAAATGAATGGCACGGGTCACAGCACATGTGAATAATGCTATGTATGCCCTCTCTGCTGTGCCCTTGTTCCTCACATAAAGTGGACCTGCAAAATCCACACCTACTGTTTCAAATGGAGGTGTTTCCATGATCCTCTCCCATGGCAGGGGAGCTGTTACTTGCAGTATGGCCTTCATCTTGAATCTCCTGCATGTGGGACAAGCAGCAATAATCCCCTTTGCCATTTGTCTGGCACGAGGAATCCAATAAGTTTCTCTTAGCTGCACTAACGTGTCTCTTAAGCCTGAGTGCATAACTTGCTCATGAATTTGTTGAATGAGCATTCGTGACAGTCTGTGATCCGAGGGCAGAATCAGTGGATGTCGCTCGTTAAAAACCAAGGTTTGACTGCTGCATCCTTCCTCCAAAGCAAAGCAAACCATCTCCATTAAGAAATGGCTTGAGATGTCTGATCTTTAAGTGGCTGTGGATTTCTTTTCCTGCCCGCAATTCCATCATCTCTCTGTGATAAGATTGCCTTTGCACATCTAAGATCCAGTGTCTTTCAGCTTCTGCTATTTCTTCCACAGTTAGTTCTCCCTGTCTTTTTGACCTGGACCGACTGTTGTGAACCAAGCGTTTAACCCAAGCGGTGACCCTGAAAACAGTTTTAAGCTTACTGTATTTTTCCAACTGCAGCAGTGGTTCTGTACACATGGTCTCTGTGTTGCTAAGATGTACCTGAACCTCTGATTGTTTGAGCTCATCCTTCATTTCTTCTTAAAGCACTCTCTCGGCACTGGCTCTGGTTGTGTGACTGTATCCAGAAATGAAGGCCCAGACCACCACAGCCTTCCCTGTTTCAGTTTTGAGACTGTTTGGCCTCTTGTGATTAGATCTGCAGGATTCAGCCTTCCAGTGCAATGTGCCCAAGATTTGGGTATGGTTAGTGACTGAATCTCCACCACCCTATTGGCGGCTGTCAGGGACCAAGCAGTAAAGCAGTGAGGACACAGAAAGTAATTTCAGCTTTGCCCAGGGGATTAGCTGTAGATGGTAAACTCTCCATTTCTGATAAATCTGGGTTACCTGGTACAGCATCCTGAAGTGGAGATGTTCGGGCCTGAACCTCCAACTGGAGAAGCTGGAACTGGTGTTGGAGTGTTTTAAATCTCTGCTCCTGGCATTCAGTTACCTCCTTTTGCCTTGCTTTTCGGGCCTCCTGTTGAGCCATATTAGCCTGAAGGATTGAAACCAAATCTGCCATAGTTGGCTCCTTACCATCTTCACCCTCAGTGCTCTCAACCACTCCAGAAGCTACATTGTCCTCCTCCTCTTCACCAGCTTGTTTGTCCTGGGCAGCTATTCCTCTTTTCTTATCACTTTTTCCTCCACGCTGCATGTTGTCTTCACTGACAGAGAAAAAAAAATACTCTCAAAAATATGGCCACAAAAGGGGTGGGAAAAAAAAGAAAAAAAAAAACAAAAACAAACTGTGTCCTCTACTCGATGATCCCACCACTGCCACCAATTGTCAGGGACCAAGCAGTAAAGCAGACACAGAAAGTAATTTCAAAAACCTGGGTTTTTATTGACCCAAAAATACAGAAATCCAAAAAGGATGAATAAACTAGCCGGCCATTAAAAGAGGTCAACTGAATTTAACGATACTCAAAAGTGTAACTTAAACAAAATCATACTTAACTGAGGGAAAACTGACCTAACACAATGACACAATGAGGGTAACTTATAGTGGGTTGGCCAAACCAAATAACACACACAGGGGAAAACAAAATGGAAGACAATAACTAGACAAAGACTCCAAACTAACTAAACTTGAAACCCCCCCATGATCCAGCAGCACATGGTAGAGCCTGACGAGCTGGCGCCCAGATTTAAAGCTCCTCAGCCCTTTGCCACGCCTTTCATCAACCAGGAAATGAAGTTTGCGCCACCACGGTAACTCAAAACAAGAAAACACATGTTAAAGCACATAATCTTCCATTGTTGATATGTGTGCACTCCAAATCATCAATGCAAGGTAAAACAAATACAAATACTGTCTAATATTTATCTGCAAATCAATGTATAATGAAAATATGTGAACATTACCATTGTGGGGCTTATGCCATCACAGCGGCAAACAATTTCCATCTTTGTGCTGAGCTGCGAATCCATTGAATGACGATCATGGAGTCTGACCACATCCTGATTTGTGTTGGCTGCATGTTCAGCGCCTTTAACAAGTTGTTTCCCATCCGAGCAGCAACTAGAGCTCCCATTAACTCCAGACGTGGCAGAGTAAGTTTTTTGATGGGTGCCACTCTTGACTTGGACATGATCAGTGTAGTAATAGTCCGTCCTTCGTCTGTCTGTCCCTGAATATATGCCACTGCCCCATATGCCTTCTCACTGGCATCACAGAAAACATGAAGGATCTGATCACTGGTTGTGTGCGACATATCTACTCCATACCATCTCGGGATAACAATCTCGTGAAGTTGAAGCAGCTCCACACACCACTGTTGCCAATTTAGAGAGAGGTCGTCTGGCAACTCCTCATCCCAGCTGATGCCTCTTTGCCACATCTCTTGAAAGAGACACTTGACTCCTATTGTGAAAGGAGTCAGAAATCCCATAGGGTCAAACATTTCAGCTGATGACTGCAGGACACTTCTTTTAGAGTTTTTCCTGTTTTGAAAAATGTCCATTAGATGCTTGAAATCAAAGACAAAGTCGTCTGTCTCTGGTCTCCACACAAGACCAAGCACTTTCAACACACAGCCATGCGCTTCAGTTTCCAGTGCAAGCTCAAACTCTCCTTGCGTCCACTTGGTTCTCAGCTCAGGAGAATTGGTGGCCCATTTACACAAGTTCATGCCAGCCGCTTCCAATATTTCCTTTGCTTCTGTTGTGACCACATAAGCCCCTTCAGCATCTCCAGTACTAGCTATAAAATCGTCCACATACAAAGTGTCCTTCAGAAGGTTAGTAGTATGTGGATAGCTTTCCTTGTATTTCTCCAGGTGCTTTCTGATGGTGGCTGCCAGCAGGAATGGGCTTGATGACACCCCAAATACCACACGAGTCATTCTGAGGGTGCACTGTTCTGTGCCTTCAGCTTCGGGTGGCCCTGTGAACCAGAAAAATCTCAGAGCATCTCTGTCCTCTTCTGCGACTGAGATCTGTAGGAAAGCCTTAGTTATGTCAGCTAAGAATGCAACTGGATGCAGCCTGAACTTTATTAAGACGCTCAGAAGGTCTGGGTTTAGATTTGGGCCCGTGAGGAGACAGTCATTGAGTGAGGGAAAGCCATCCACATGTGACGAGGCATCGAATACAACTCTCAACTTGGTTGTGACTTTATCTTCTCTGATTACTGCGTGGTGAGGCAAATAATATTCAATGTTGCCGTCATAAACTCCATGAGACTGCTTGGGCTCAGGTGCTCTTTCACATATTCCTTGTTGCAGGTAGTCCTGTATCACTTCGTTATATCTCCTCAACAAGGACACATCACCTTTACTTTCTTTTGAGATTCTCAAATCTCTTTTGAGCAACTCTCTTGTTGTCTGGGAGTTTAGGCGCATCTGATCGCCATGGCAACCTCACCTCATAGCGACCCTCTCTACTTTTCAGTGACTTGTCGAAATGCTGTTGAGCTTCAGCATCTTCAGCCTTCTGCTCTGGTTTATGAGTAATACCCAGGGATTCTATTTCCCAAAATGCTTGTAGTTGATCTGAGACTTGGATAGTTTCATCAATTCCTATTTTCATGCATGAAGCTTCACTCACGCTTGACATTGGAATGGGTCCCTGAACTGTCCATCCAAATACAGTCTCTATGGCAGCCAGGTATTCTGACAGTCTTTCAATCTTTCCTGACACCACCTCCCAGTAGTGATCAGCACCTATTAGAACAGACAGCTCCAAGTCTTCAGCACTGCTTACTGACATGTCAGCTAATGGCAAACCCTTTTCCTTCAGCTGCTGTCTGATCTGTTGTCCTGGTACCTGCACTGTTGCAGAGCTTACTTGTGGTGTCTCAATGGTTTCAATCGTTAAGGTTTTTTCCTTGTTAGCCACGTTCTCTGGCACTAGCCTTACAACACTACATTACATTCTTGTTGGCGCGCTGCTACCAAAGGTATGGAGCTTGATAGTCTCTTTTTTCACCACTGGCAGTCCCAATGCTCTCACATGCTTCTCTGATACAAAGCTCCGCTGACTTCCTCCGTCAATCAGGCAACGTAGCCTAGCTTTTCCCAGTGGTCCACAAGCACATGCCGTCACTGTCTGCAAAAGAACTGTGTTACCTTTTCCTTTGTTTGTCCTTAGCGTGTGTGGAGCCACTGATGATATGACGGCATCCGTCGCCACCGGACTTTCAGCGAGGGGTTCGTCATCACCATGTTCGCCCTTATCACACATAGTTGAATAGTGCCTTTGACCACACAAGCTACATGTGATGCCCTTAGCCCGACAGAACCTTGCCACATGCCGCCACCTAAGGCACACAAAACATCTTCCCAGCTTCCTCAACTTCTCCCTTCGGATACTCAATGAGCTCTCTGTACATTGTCCAGACTTGTGATTTGTGTTATCTCAGAATATGCAGACTTCTGTTGTGTTAGTGCTGCTAGCGTGAAGCGCTGCTGCAGATGGTAAATCAGGCTTCCTGAACCGTCTGCTGTCTGCGTCTGACTTGTTGTTTCGGTGGTGAGAAGGATGAGGATCTTTATTAATGCTGCTCGCCTTGGTCATGTGCATGGCACGTTCTCTGCTTTCAACTTCCTGCTGTAGAAAGGCGATGTCTCAAGGCAACAATGTCCGTGGATCTCTTGACTGGGGTTAGGTTCAGCAGCTTTGTCATGTGAACGCTCACTATCAAGTCCTTTCTGCCAAACCTCTCTCTGAGCATATCTATGGCAGCATTGTAGTTGTGCTCAGTTAGCTTTAGACCAGCAATGGCTCTTGCTGCGGGACCCACAAGATAAGACTTGAGATATGTAAACTTTTCAGTTTTGCTCAACTCACTGTTTTCATGGATGGCAGCCTGAAATTCCCAGAATTCTTGCCACTTTGATATGTCCCCATCATATTTATTAATGTAGAGCCATGGCAACTTAACTGACTGCCTGTTGTTTACACTACTGGATTGCGCACTCACGTCACCTACCCACGCGCTTTGTTCTGTAGCTGGTCGGGCATCGTCTCTTTCAATAAGCC
The DNA here is from genome assembly GCF_017639745.1 of Melanotaenia boesemani. NCBI lineage: Eukaryota > Metazoa > Chordata > Actinopteri > Atheriniformes > Melanotaeniidae > Melanotaenia > Melanotaenia boesemani. Next base: position 29,153,943 of record NC_055702.1, read on the forward strand.
GTATGGCTCTACTTTTCCAAAGGTTAAGGTGATCGTGATAATCCACACTTTTAATCATGTCTGCCTCCAACTCGCCCATCTGAAGATCTGCTTCAATGTCTCTTTCTAGCTCCTGAAGACTTGCTTCCTTGACCGATAACATGGTCAGCAGCTCTTTTAGATGGTCGCAACTCACGTCATCCTTGCGTGTTTCCTCCTCAAGGGTTCGCAGCAACTTCGTTGTGGATGCTCGTACAACGCCTCGTTTTTGCTTTAGCCTCTGTAGACGCTCCGCCATTCTACTCAATTATCCTCTTGCTAGCAAGTTAGCTACAGCTGTCTGTCAATAAATCCTTTCTTCATCCCGTCCCGGGTTTCGGCACCAAATATTGGGTTCAGCTGAGGTCGCTTGCGGATAAATGACGGGACTCTCTCGTCTTCTTTACTGGTTTAATAGGCATATAAACATTCTTACAGCTTTGAGTTGCTCAGCCGTATTCATCTCTTTTTCTTTCTACAATTAACCTTAGCGTGAACAATGCTGCCACCCTGTGGCTGTTGGATCAAATTAAATGGATCCAACAGCCTATAAGGATCTGAACAATGACTCATTAGTTTAAGTCAGGTGTGTCGGTGCAGGGATGCATGGAAAACCTGCAGGATTGTGGCTCTTGAGGACCGACGTTGGCCACCCCTGCAGTATTGATTCCACTCTCAATCTGTCTCTCTGAATATATTGCGCTGTTCACACACTAGGTGGCGTAGATTTTTTTAAAACTTATTAAATTCTTGTATACACCATAGTAATGATGTTACGCACAGTTTTAAAAATAGGGCCCCAAGTTGATTTGACCCAATCCAAAGGACAGAACCTTCTGTAGCATCACAACTCTGATTACCTAATCTCGTTACTCTCCTTCCTTCTGCTCATTTACTGACCAGCAAAACCAGAAACATTTCAACTTTAACAACAAATGACCCACAGATTCTGTAGATGAGTTTAAATTACAGAAGCTAATATTAACCAGTCAATTTCCCAGTCTGGGATCAATAAAGCACGTCTGATTGTGACTGATGGACAACCAGCGGAAATGAAAGGACCTTAGTGCCAAAGGTCTTGTGTGGTGTCTTTGTTCCATCATAGATCCCTCAACTGCGGATCTGAGTCAGCTGAAACTAGTCTTAACTAGCTAACTAACTAGTCTTCCTGTATCACACCTCAGGAGAAGCTGTCATGGCCAGAGCTGGCAGTGAGTTATTCAGAGAAATGAGTAATCAATCCATCTGAAGCCAGATTATTCAGACTGAACATGTAAGATGAATCAATGAGAGAACAAGTGCTGCTTTTTCTTCAACCAAACCTCTTGTTCCATCACGTTTCAGTTTCTTCACCGCACGTTAGAATCAAGATCTGCATCTTTTATTTATTTACAGTTAATTTGTTACTGTGGCTAGGGTCTCAGGCTTTACCTTGTTGAGTTGGTTAAGTCGATTAAGTATGACATTTGAAGCTTGTCTGTGGTAATGCCGACTAGTTTCTTTCCACCAGGTCCCAGTAGCTGTTGTTTGTCTCAGACCAGCAGCTACGTTCTGCCTGGTGTGATCTGGAAAAAATTAATCTGGAGACATTTCATTTTCACGTTGAAATCCATGTCAATAAAATGTAGCGTGACATTTCTATACGGCTCTATGGTGCAGCTTGACCACAGGTCCATAGCGGTGGCGAAACATTGGACTGCAGCCACGTCAACACCCTCATCATCCTCATCAACCAGGGAGAGACTCTCCACTAACATGGAGACAAGATGGTGGTGATGCCGTTTGTCCAACATGTTGATGAGTTTCTTAAATTCAGGTTGCTCACTGTGTTATTTGAGAAAAAAGTTCTGTTTGTTTATAACGTTTGTCTCTCTGGGTCTCTGGAAGCTGGTGGATTATTTAGTCACGAATCAAAAGAATTGAACATTTTTCTATTTTCTTGTGTTGCGTTGCAAGCCCCCGTGTGCACATCTGCGTGAACGACCGCAACATTGCACATGCGCGAATGTCGCCTGTCGCTTGGCTGAAGGAGGGCAGCCATTTTCATCTCATCATGCAAGTTCGATAGAAAATGTAGGAGAAGGAACGACGTCGCCTCCCGTGTGTCCAGCCCATAACTGGCGAGGTGTTTGCAACTCGCTCTGAATAAAACTAAAACAGTTGGGCTGTGGGAGGAGTCTGCAACAGTGGGAGAAGTCTGCAGCTGTGGGAGGAGTCTGCAACTGTGGGAGGAGTCTGCACCAACTGAAAACAGCACAAGAGGAAACTGCGAAGGACAAAAATGATTGGATCCTTTAATTTTTATGATCGTTGAAAACCCAGATCGTAATCGTGATTAAAATTCGATTAATCGCCCAGCCCTAGTACCTGCTGTCTTGTTTCACACAAGCGTCATATCATATATTTAAAAAAAATCTATTCAGTAACAGTACAACATATTTACCAGTACACCAACATTTCAAAATGATGCAACATTTTTGTTCAGTCAAACTTTATGTGGGAAAATAAACAATCGCAGCGTGCGGGGAGAATGCTTGTCTGTGACGTCTTGCATGCCACAGCTAAGACTGAAGGCCCATTTATGCTCGACACATATGACGGATACACAGACAGACGGACAGTATGGAGAGAAGGCGCTTCAAGATGTGAGTGACCTCGGGGACACTGGCGCAATAAAAATTCATTGATAATAAAATCAATAGAAAGTAAGCTTCCACAGTCTCTTAAGAAAAAGTGGCTTGTCTACATGGCAGATGGATGGAATACCTCACACAACAGATTTGATAGTCTGCTGAAGATCCTCAAAGGGCAAGAGAGCATATATGAACAGCTTGAGCAACTGTGGGATGACAGCTATGCAGGAAGGCCAGAACCAAGATCGCCAAGTCGGAGAATGACCAGACAGTACGGTCTGTGGTGATGGAAAACACAGAAAGATGCTTTAAGCCTTTCAGCCTTAAGGTTAGCAGACAAGAAGACTGCAGTTAGGAAACTGTGGGCATGCAAGAAGTGTCTGGAGATCTATGACATGATGGCATACTGAAAACCCACTTATTTGTGTAAAAAAGACGGTGAAGATGACCATATCATCTTCGGAACACCGTTACTATCTCAGCACCAATGCTGAAAGAGAGAAAAGCAGTGCAGTGCAGAAGGTGGGCAGATGTGACCTGGAGAAAAAAGAAAAGTGGAAAAAAATACAGATGAGCAACAAAAATTTCTTAGTAAACTTTCACCAGAGCTGGCAAAGCAATGCCAGGATGCTTCCTCAAACACTGCAGCACAGACACTTAACACAGTAAAGAACCAGCCAAGCCTCCTGATGGAAAGTGGCCTGCAGGCCAGTAATCGTGATGCTACTTGAATTCTCTGCTAATGCTGGTCAGCCAGTTGGCACCCTGAGTGATTTGGCCTTAGACACAAATTATATAGCCCACTCAGCTGCAAGTAGACTGAATCTCAGAAGTGAGGATATCACCCTTGTTCTTCATGGTGTTGGTGGAATGAAAGTCCATGTGGAAACCAAAAGGCCTCTTCTCAAGATTCAGATAAAGACTCCAAAGGGCTCCCTATGTGCACCAGCTGGTGTGTTATGGATTGGATAGCATCGCAGATGTCTACAAAAGTGTGACTGCTGAGCAGTTGAAAATTCTTTCCAGATGTCTCAGTTCGAGGATTTTGTGAGACCCAAGGAGATAAGTCTGCAAATAAGCCATCGAGAGGGCAGGCTAGCGCCTCAGAGGATTGGAGTTGTTGGGGATCTGGTGCTGTGGGATGGACAGTTAGGAATGACAGTCGGAGGTACACATGGAGAGTTTTTGGAAGAAGCATATTGGCCCATATGTCTAAAACTCACTTTGCCAGGTCGATGAGGGCAGCTGCTGAAAAGTATGAGGAGCTCCCTGCCATAGCCTCAGAATTGTTTCCACCCAAAAGGCGAGGTGGTAGTGACCCCCCAAAAATCAAGCATCTTGAGGGTCTCAGATATTTTACAGGAGACCATCATCAACCACATTGGCATGCCAAGTATCCCTGGTAGCAAGAACGGCAGCCAGAAATTCAGAGGTGTGAGTCTGAATGATGTGCTGATGAAGGGTCCAGATGTCCTTAACCAGGTATGTGCTGTCATTCTCAGATTTGTTTGCTGCTCTGGGTGACATAAAAAGATGTACAACTCTGTCTGGCTTGAGGACAGAGAAATGCACCTTCATAGATTTCTGTAGGGAGACTCCGATAGTGAGGAGTCCAATATTCACCAATTACCAGGGTGAATATTGGAGACAAGCCAGCAGGATGCATTGCACAGTTAGCAATGTGTGAGACCGCCAATCTCCCCACCTTTAGTCATCTTGATGAAGAGTGTCGGGTAATCCTGCAAAGCTGGGGGTTTCAAGCTCAAGCCATGGGTCTTCTCTGGCCAAAACGGGAAGAAGGAGTGCAGTGAAACACAGGATGACAAGGAAATTATTAGGTTGGGACCAAGGTCTTGCTAAACCAAATGGGTAAAGATGAAAACAAAGTACCTGCCCTCGGCTACATAGTTGAGGAGGACAAATTGCATATTATGACTGCAACCAACTTTTCAAAGAGAAAGAAGAAAATTAAGCTTGGGCAAAATCTTCAGGGGAGCATTTCAGGAGACAAAAGTTTCAGTTAAAGACTCACTGGACATTGCACTTTCAGGTGGCCTCAGAGAAGATGCAGTTGAACTCTTTGAAGAATATGTCCAGTTAAGCATGATCAAATTTATCAGAGCCATGACTCCTTCTTTCTTGTGGGAAGGCCTAAGGCAATCACATTCTCAGACAGAAGTGAGCATGCCTATGCGGCTGTGATGTATTTGTGGTAGAGCACAGACTAGGATCCTGTAAACCAGCTGGTTGAATCATAAGCCAAGCTGACTCCTTTGGATCACAAGGGTGGTGAAAGCAGAGATGTGTGAGGCAGTGTTCGCAACAGGCCTAAGAAAGTCATTTGAGCTACATGACCATATCCGGGTTGGGAGGTGGTACCACTTTGTTGACAACCAAACTGTCATTGGAGCAATGCAGCTGGAAAGCAGACAGAGCTCAGGCAGGCAGACAGACAGACAGACAGTCAGTAAAACAGGCAGGCAGGCAGTCATAAGGATGGACAGGCAGGTAGACAGACAGTAAGACAGACAGACAGACAGGCAGTGATTTTTTGCCTTTTAAAAAACATGGATAAAGGAAACTACCTGCATGTCGGCCCCGGCTTATCCTGGAGAGAGCCATAAGTACCCACCTAGCTGCAGCCTGGAGCAGCACAGATCCATCAGATGCTGGGTTGTTATCAGGCTGGAGACAGACGAGGATTTTGGTTCCATCCTGGAGGGAGGGGACTTGGGCGCTGTGGCTGGGACGACTGGGTCAGAGCTCGCTGGGGGACTGGTGGGGGAGGATGAAGTGGGGTGTTTCGGGGTGAAAAGATGGGACTGGGGCATGGGGTCGGTTTGGTCGCCATAGTAACCAGCTCCTTCAACTGGGAGGTGAAGTCCAGGAGGGGTGGGGAGGATGGGGTGAGGGAGGGTGACCTGGATGGAGGATGATGAGATGAAGGGGGTGGGTGCTCGCTGGAGGCTTTGGGGGTTTCTTAAGGAGGGGCTGAGGTGGTTTTCTCCAGGTTTCCTCTAGACTCTGTCTCATCACGTTGTTCTGGTCTTTCCTGTCTGTTGTCCTTGTCCGAGGGAACAGAGTCTGTTCAGAAAATAAACCAGTTTGGAGGTGAACAGCCTCACTTCTAACACTGTTAATTTTTTTAATCGCGTGTTAAGGATTTTTTTTTTTTTTTTTTTTTTGCTGGCCGCTGTCTTTGATGACAGAAACATGGCGTCCATGTCTCCCTTCCCTGCTGCAGCGGTGCATCTGATGTAATCAGAGAGCGGGTTTATTAGAATGAAGAGACGTTTTCTGTCTGGAACTTAAGAAAGAAGAAAAAGAACCAACGTTTCTCTTTGTCAAAATCCATGCAGAAAGACACAACATCATGATTTTTGGGCGGGAAACTTTTTATTTATTATCATGCTTTTAATAAATCCATCCATCCATTTTCTGCTGCTTATCCGGAGTCGGGTCGCGGGGGTAGCTGCCTAAGCAGGGAAACCCAGGCTTCCCTCTCCCTGGCCACATTCACCAGCTCATCCGGAGGGATCCCTAGGTGTTCCCAGGCCAGCCGAGAGATGTAGTCCATCCAGCGTGTCCTAGGTCTTCCCCGGGGCCTCTTTCTGGTGGGACGTGCCCAGAACACCTCACCAGGGAGGTGTCCAGGAGGCATCCTGACCAGATGCCCGAGCCACCTCATCTGGCTCCTCTTGATGTGGAGGAGCAGCGGCTCTACTCTGAGCCCCTCCCGGATCACCGAGCTTCTCACCCTATCTCTAAGGGAGAGCAGGTCATCCTGCAGAGAAAACTCATTTCGGCCGCCTGTACTCATGATCTTGTTCTTTCGGTCACTACCCACAGCCCGTGGCCATAGGTGAGGGTAGGAATGTAGATTGACTGGTAAATTGAGAGCTTTGCCTTTTGGCTCAGCTCCTTCTTCACCGTGACAGACCGACGCTGCACCGATCTGCCTGTCGATCTCCTGCTCCATCTTTCCCTCACTCCTGAACAAGACCCCGAGATACGTGAACTCCTCCACTTGGGGCAGGACCCTATTGCAGACCCGGAGAGAGCACTCCACCCTTTTCCGGCTGAGGACCATGGTCTCAGACTTGGAGGTGCTGATTCTTATCCCAGCCGCTTCACACTCGTACAGGGACCGGACAGCTCGTACAAGCGGGTCCGGCAGTCCATACTCCTGGAGTACCCCCCGCAGGAGTTCCCGGGGGACATGGTCGAATGCCTTCTCCAAGTCCACAAAGCACATGTAGATTGGTTGGGCAAACTTCCATGCCCCCTCAAAGACCCCGAAGAGGGTGTAGATCTGGTCCACTGTTCCACGACCAGGACGAAAACCACACTGCTCCTCCTCAATCTGAGGTTTGCTATCCAACGGACCCTCCTCTCCAGCACCCCTGAATAGACCTTACCGGAGAGGCTGAGGAGTGTGATCCCCCTGTAGTTGCAGCCCACCCTCCGGTCCCCCTTTTTGAAGAGGGGGACCACCATCCCAGTCTGCCAGTCCAGGGCAACTGTCCCCGATGTCCACGCAAGGCATGTCAGATGAAAACAGCCCAACAGCATCCAGAGCCTTAAGGAACTCTGGGCAGACCTCATCCACCCCCGGGTCTTGCCGCCGAGGAGCTTTTTAACCATCTCAGCGACCTGCGAAGGTCTTCGAAGTATTCCCTCCACCGCCTCATAATGTCCTAAGTCAAGGTCAGCAGCCCCCCATCCCCACTGTTCACAGTGTTGACGGAGCACTGCTTTCCCCTCCTGAGTTGCCGGATGGTGAACCAGAATCTGCTCGAAGTCATTCTCCATGGCCTCTCCAAACTCCTCCCATGCCCGGGTTTTTGCCTTAGCGACCACCCTCCGATACTCATCAGCTGCCTCTGGAGTCCCACAGGCCAATCACGCCCCTCCAGAGAGACACTTGCAGCTCCAGAGTCGCAGGTTGGAGACCCCTGATGTCGTGTTTGTAAACCAAAATTTACTGTATTTTTTATATAGCTGTAGGCCTTCTTTTAAAGGAAAGAGACATTTTACACATAACACTCACGATTAATCGCAGCATGTCATGCAATTAATCGCGATTAAAAAATTTAATCGTTGCCCAGCACTAATATACATATATATATATATATATATATATATATATATATATATATATATATATATATATATATATATATATATATATATATATATATATATACATATATATATATATATATACAGTATATATAGTAGTAAGTTTTGTTTGTGTTTTTAACTAATCTTTCTTCCCTTTTAGGATCTAAAGAGAGTGCTGTCCTTCCCTCCATACCCTGGGGATTATCTGCATCCAGTGGTGTATGCCTGTACTGCTGTCATGCTGCTCTGCTTGCTCGTCTCCATCATGACTTACATAGTACACCACAGGTGAGAAGAAAAGTTCATTGATAAAACTTTACTATTCCATTTCCTATGGATCTCTTTAACTTTAGAGCAATCTCTCAATCGTCAATGTTCTTCCAACATATGGGACATGGAAGCAATGCCAGTCGAGAGAGATGTGGAGCTGTCGACGAACTCAACTGTGGTGCCTCCAGAATACGTAAAAAATGCAGTCTAGGACGGGGTTCTTAACCTTTTCTATGCTGGGCCCCAACTTTTCCAGTACAAACAGGTCCGAGGCCCATTCACATATTAATCCTGTTTTTGTTCTGTTGATATCACTCTTGGTTTAATTTGTATTCAACAACTAAATCAAATCCATTTTCAGTTTAACAGCTAGAACCTTGTGAAACATCACATGAAAAATGATCTAAAAAAATGACATGATACAATGAGATTGTCACAAAAATGTTATCAATAAAATCATGCAGTGAAAAAAATGCATTCAAAATAATAGGTTCAAATTAAATAGTAAAAAAATAAATACAAAATATTTAATTAAACTATTTATTAAACTTTTCTTAGAATCGCTTCACTTCAGGCTGGCAGCTAGCTGAGTCTTCTTTTGCTTATTGGAGTCAGTGTTGCCAGATTGGGAATGTTAAAGTATCATACCAGGAGCTTAAATCGCATTTTCAGTAAAATTATTGTACACTCCCAATTTGCATCCAGACGTGGGTCATGACTATCACTTTCAAATAACACATTAAGACTGTGCACATTGCACCCTATAATGTAGTTTTAGCTTTGAATAATTTTAATAAAATGTTTGGCTATTGTGGCTGTCTTTGTATGGCCAAAACTGAGGCTACGTGTAGTTTTTGAGTCTTTAAAAATATCTTTTAAAACATCCACTAAATGGTCTGAAGCTCTCATGGTAACGTCATGCTCTCCTCTAGCCAAATTTAGCTCTGCCGTTTTCACGGTTGTCTTGAGCTGACCGGTCTCCGGGGTCTTCTGCAAACACTGTGCTGGGACCAGGCATTTTTTTATCTAGATGTTTATTTAGACCTTGAGTGATTCTCCAAAACAGTGAGCTCCATCACCATTTGAATGTTGCAACAGCGACAATTTTTCCCATTCTTGCCTGTATAACTGCTGGCCATGCTTCTTTTTTGAATCCTCGCTCATGCCATGCCTCTCGGCTAGTACTTTGCTAGCAGCAAATTGCTACATACGCCACACTAATTACTTACATTCTCCTTCTTTAAGTATAACTCCAAGCGTCACCATGGGCTACGTGAGCGTTGATTGGTTGTATAAGCAGGAAACTGTGAGCAGTCAAAGGATCTGTGTCCCACATAATGACAGAGCCAAATTATCGTACTTTATAGGATTTGTGGAATTATTGATCGTACATCGTACAGAGTGCTAAATTATCATACAAATACGATAATTATCGTTCATCTGGCAACACTGACTGGAGGTGATGTAGGTGTTGTGCGAGTCATGAACAAATCTTTCAGTACTTGAGAATCACTTTACTGAATTGTGAATCACGATTCCTCGTACCCACTGACTCATTCACTGATTCGTCCCTGCTACTGCTAGCTAACTACAGAGCTAACTGAAGACCAAAGAAAAAATATTCCCAGCCAGGTCCCCCACTGTTTATTTTGAAGATAAACTATGAATTTAGTGTCCGGTTCGCCACTTTTTACTGCTGCAATTAAAAATGCAATGAAAGGAGCAAGTTTTGGTTGAGTTCCGGTTTCTCATTAGATTCTTAACTGAGATTGGAAAATAGGTTTTCACCATATTTGGGTGGAAAATAAGTTTAATTATTATTAATGAAAACTGTTTAATTAGAAAACAGGTGTTTCTGTTATTTAGTTATTTATTTTGCCCATACTTGACTTTAATGTGTGAGGGGCAGGACCAGGAGGGGGTAAATCCTCATTTGTGGGTATGTCTCAGTGGGTAGAGTAGTCATCCCATAACCTGGGGGTTGCTGGTTCAATCCCGGCCTGGAGAGCTCATGTCAAGGTGTCCCTCAGCAAGACACTGAATCCTAACTGCTCCTGATGGGTCGTGGGCCTTGCATGGCAGCTTCCGGCATCAGTGTGTGAATGATAGATACAATGTGAAAAGTGCTATATAAATCTAATCCATTATTATTATTTGCGGCCCACTCATCTTCAGGGTAAAAAGAAAAAAAATGGATAGTTGCAGAAGAAGTCATATTTGGATGCGTTTTGAAATGACAAGTCCAACACATGCAAAATACCAGCTTTGCTTTTCTCCTTCGAGGGGGAAGCACATCCAGTGTGAGAAGGCACCTAACACCTAATGTTGCACTGTTTAAACATTGTAAATTTTCTCAGCTGCATTTATTTTTAATTTTAATGTGTGAGTTAGAGAAAGAAAATTAAAAGTTTCCCCTTTGAGATCTGTTGACCTTTCACTTTTTTTCTACAATAAAATAGATTATTTGCAATCAGTGGTTTTAACGGTATGAATCAGTCAGAAATGGGAGCACATGTAGATTTTAATGTACTCGCCAGGTAACTGACTCAAAAACCTGATTCACTTTGGTGAGTGACTCATTCACGCTCGATTCAGTAAAACGAATCGAGTTTACCATCACTAAACCAATCACTAGCTAGTGATGTGCAGATCGATACCAAAATATCGATACTACCGATACCAGCATTTCATGTTCTAGAATTCAACATGTTAGAATGTCGATATTTTACTGATTTGGGGTAAAAATGCAAACTAACTGGAATACAGTGGAAAGTAACTATAATATCAGGATCTTCCCAAATTATACCCCGTTGGTAGGAACTACTTTTTCTTCCGCCTTCCAAAGTCATGTGTGAAATGGCCCAGCGAAGGGGCAGCGGCGTCTCTCAGGCCATGTGGAGCTGAACAGCAATGGCGTGATGTATGACGTGTGTGGGAAGACATAGAGGTTTCCATAGCAACACCACAAACCTCCTTAAGAGAGTCGACCAGAACACAGAATATAATTAAATTATGATGAGGAAGAGGAGGAGATTAGCAGGACAGGTGCTGTAAGAGGAGACACGTCATCTTTGATGCTGCAGCAGGTACTAACCAGAATTCAGAGGGATAAATGTGGAGCTGTGGACCACTGATGCTGAATGCTGTGAAAGTGGTTTTCTATATATATTTCTGGTTTGTACCAGTTACTTTTCTTCTACTGGGAATGAAATGTGGCAGGATGGGATTATTTCTAGTTATATTTATATTTTACACATAAATCTGACCACAACTGGTGGCAGTTTTCTTCCACCCTAACCATCATGTAGGTCACCAGAGGTTATATTTTACTCTGATTTTTATTCATACATTTAGCAATTCTATGCTGAAGCACACGTGAGATCTTTACATGAAGACTTTCCTCCTCACAGAGACAGGCGTGTACAGAATCCAAATATCTACAGCTCAAATCCAGTCAGCTGCTCCTGCCTTCAGGACAGTACCTCTATGGACCGGTTGTTAAAGCTATCTAGATTTGGGAATCCATTTTTCAGAAAAATAGGATTGGATCACTCTGATCCAGAATCCCGTTTTTCACCAAAATCCGTATTTCCAGCGTGTGGATGATTGTTCGCTGCCGGCCATGTACAGAACAGCAGGAAGAGACGGTGGACCCACTGGGAGCATCCGTGCATGTGTTGTCCTGCATTACGACCAGAGAATCTCTGTGAGGACGTTAATGACGCACCTGAGCCCCGTGTGGAGGTTCCACCGCTGGCTTACTGTCAGAATGAGGGACGGACGGGGCGTGTAGAGTGATGAAATGGTAGAAATGTATTTTTTTGACAGGTTCTTTTCTGATTATGCAGTGATGAATAACAAGAATTGAAGAAGTAATTATTTGTGTTTCTTATTTGATTTGTTTGGGGGTTTATTTCATGGGGACAGGATAGTGTCATGTCTTTATTTTTCATTTTTTATTTATTTTTTGCTGTTTTATTTTACTATGCTGACAGGCTTAGTAGGCAGCCCACCTATGTTAACCACTTTATCTGTAACGGTTAAGTCAGGTACAAAATACAAATATAAAAATGCACCGAATAAAAAGTTGTAGTTGATCAGCTGTTAGGTTGTACGCAGTTTCTTCCTGAAATCTGCCTTTGATCCTGCTGTTGGGATCAGGATAATCCTGTTTTTTGGATCAGAGTTATTCAGATTCTGCTCAAAAGTTTTGAACAACCCAAACTGAGGGTTTTATCTGGATAGCAACCAGGACTGGATTACGTGATCCAAGTGGATTTCGGGATTCGGATTTCCCTTTTGAACAACCCATTTTCAGGATTTGATCCTATCCGAAGCCCGATCAGATTACGTTTGAACAACCGGCCCTGTATGATGATACTTCATCACCTTCACCTAAAACAGCAAAGCAGCGCTTTTATTCACTCATCTCTCCTTCTGTATAATAACATAAAACAACCATCTTAGACATGAAACACAATGTCCTAACATTTCTTTATCTAATTGTTTCTTTAGTTTAACTAAAGTGCAGACAGTCAAAAGTAATAAAAAGCCAAATGCTTGCATGTGCAGCACTATTTAAATGATTTAAATAAGATTTTAATATCTGCCCTAATTTTCACTCTTAGTTTATATCCTCGTTCCAATGAGCCACTGGTACTATTCTGATGACTGCAAAGACAGGTGGAGTGGTAAACATCTTTTCATTTCTTAAGACAAATATGGAATGTTTACACAATGTTTAAGTTAATTAGTTTATTGGTTATGGTGTGTGTGTGTGTGTGTGTGTGTGTGTGAGTGTGTGTGTGTGTGTGTGCGTGTGTGCGTGCGTGCAGTAGCAGAAACCAGGGAGTATTCCACAAAGCTGGATGAAGGGAAATCCAGGCTTATCTTGATATGTCTGGCTCATTTAAGCCAGAGTTCCATCAATGTGGTTTATGTGAATGCTGCTGAGTAACCATGGTAACTGATGCACCATAACTAGCCTGCTCGGGGGCAGGCTAACGTTTAGCTTAGCTTAGCTGTGTCTCAAAGGTCTGATACAGACTCTGGTTGGTTGGTGTAGGGTATCTTGGTGAAAAATGTCGACAATAAAGAAACATCACGCGATGTCCAGTCATTTTGCCTCCTATGTGCTTTTCCTCATGATGGTTGCCTCTGAGACTGGACACTGAAGATGACAATCCTACACACTGGATCGTGTTTGACTCTCTCTTCAAGCCGAGGGGATTTAGCTTACCCTTTCAACGGAGCTTTTTTTCCTTTTAGATGAGTGTTTCCACTGTCTGGTTGGTTGTTGAACCAGTGGTGGATGAAGAGCTGGTGAATGGCTGTCCATCTTTATATTTATCTTTGTTTCTTGTTTCCAGTGTGATCCGCATCGGCAGAAATGGCTGGCACACTCTGCTCAACTTCCTCTTCCACACAGGACTGACATTTGGAGTTTTTGCTGGAGGCATCAACCAGATCAACTTCCCTTTTGTTTGTCAAATAGTGAGTATTCTACACATCGTACACATTGTTATACGAGTATGATGGACTTGAGAGAGCTAGAAGCAGCCAAATTCAGCCAACAGCTGAAAAGAAGGAAGCATGAAAACATATGACTGTTTAAATAATCACAGATCAGGTTATTTAATGTACGTTATAAAAAAGGACTTCCAAACAGTTTATGTCGTAAATAGCACATATACCTCCATCCATCCATTTTCTTATCTGAGGTCAGAGAGGGACTATGTCCTATAGAGGGAACCCAGACCTCCCTCTCCCCACTGATCCTCTCCAGCTCCTACTGGTGAATCCCAGTCCAGCAAGCCCTGCGACCAGGACATGCTGGTCCTTGCCCATGTTCTACTTCTAGATTTCATCTCATGTCTGAGGCTAAGCCCTGCCTTCCAATTCAATTCAATTCAATTCAATTCAATTCAATTCAATTCAATTCAATTCACTTTAATTCAATTCAATTCAATTCAATTCAATTCACTTTAATTTAATTCAATTCAATTCAATTCAATTCAATTCAATTCAATTCAATTCAATTTAATTCAATTCAATTCAATTCAATTCACTTTAATTTAATTCAATTCAATTCAATTCAGTTTAATTCAATTCATTTCAATTCAATTCAATTCACTTTAATTTAATTCAATTCAATTCAGTTTAATTCAATTCAGTTCAATTCAATTCAGTTTATTTCAATTCAGTTCAATTCAATCCAATTCAGTTCAGTTCAATTCAATTCAGTTCAATTCAATTCAATTCAATTCAATTCAATTCAATTTAAATCAGTTCAGTTCAATCCAATTCAGTTCAGTTCAGTTCAATTGAATTGAATTCAGTTCAATTCAGTTCAATTCAATTCAAATCAGTTTAATTTAATTTAATTTAATTTAATTTAATTTAATAAGACCCATATTAGTCTGATGGAGGTCAGTTGTCCATCCTGAGCTGCACAAGGAGACACCGGAGAGAAAAACCTCTATCAGGACCATGAAGGACGGCCATCTTCCTGGACCAGTTGGGGGTGGAGAGGACGGGAAAGAGGGTGAACCAGCAGCAGAACTCCAATCCAGGGATTCCTGCTGAGAAAGAAGAAGAGAAACATGAATAAACAACAACGTCAGATAATTGTACATGGAGAATAAAGAGAGCAGAGAGGAGCCCAGTGCATCATGGGATGTCCCCCAGCAACAGAGTTATTATTGTAGGTCAACAATTATATTTTATAAAATATTGAAGTTCAACGGGTAAAGTTTTGATGGGTTTAAGAACGTTTTTCTTCAACAACAGCGAAGTAAAATACAAATAAAGAATATTTCTAGGTCATGTTCCTCTTTTCAGGGTTCTGTTGCTGTACCATTTGATCATATTTAATAAAGTGAATTATGAGAGGCATTATAGTATATATAGTATGACAAGGTTTTTTATGTTGTATTTTAGAGTACATTAGCATTCAGACCTCTCAGTATAATGTGAATATAATAATAATGGAGTTCATCTTGTAGTAAGATGTTCATTTAGATTAAGTCTTTCTAACCTGAGTTTATTTCTTTCATTAGGTTGGTGTTGTGCTCCATTATTCTTCTTTGTCAACGATGCTGTGGCTGACATTCACTGCTAGAAACATTTGGAAGGATGTGTCTAAAGACCCACTTCGGTCCAAGGACAGGAACGGGCCGGTCCAGACGCGTACCAAACCGACCATCCTGAGGTAAACTCTAAGCAGGTTTCTTACATCCAGATCTTCTCAGCAGGGTGTAAATAAGTCTTGATCGATTCTGTTTACTAGCAACGTCTCCATGAGCATCCTGATACCTCTGTACTACAAGTTATTGTTCCCCAAAGAGAAACGTCAGAAATGTGCTGTAGTCTGCAGCAGAGCTGCAGAAGCCTCTGACTGAACACATTGTATAGAGCACGGGTGGCAAACGTTGGTCCTGGAGAGCCACAATCCTGCAGGTTTTCAAAGTTTCCGTGCTCCAACAGACCTGACTCAAATGAAATGGATCCAACAGCCTTTAAAGATCTGCACAATGACTCATTAGTTTAAGTCAGGTGTGTTGGAGCAGGGAAACATGGAAAACCTGCAGGATTGTGGCTCTTGAGGACCAATGTTTGCCACCCCTGCTGTAGAGGATGTTCAGTATCCTTCTCTGCACATTCGACTCCAGGATCTGGTCAGGATCTACTGGAACTGATGGAGCAGAAGACATGGACGGTCATGAAAAACACCCTCAGGACATTATTAAGCTCATTCTCATTACGACTTCATCACTGACTGTTACTTCGAAGGGCTGGAGGCCTGGAAGGCAAAGCCGATGGAGGGGCGGGAATTATAAACTGAACAAATACTGGGCAGCTTTCTTCTTGATGAATCACAGCTACAGCTTATACATCTTTCATTTGGTTGGATTTGAGTGTTTATTTGAACATAAGGGTAATAAAAAGGAGATGTGGAATGTCCAGTGTACTAGTAGTGAGGTGGTTTAAGGTATGGAAGCACACAGGTTTTCCATTTGACTGGTTTATTTCCACCGGACTTATAGTCTGCAACAGTGCAAAATGATATAATTCAGAATATAGTAATAAAATGCAACTGCACATTAACAATTACATAAAGGCTGTAATGGGACATTAATCGCGCATCGTTGCTTGCATATAACTTTAGGCCTTATAGAGCTCAGGAAAGGGACATCACAGCATTGAGGGATTTGCAGATACGCCGGCAAACCAAGCATAGCCAACAGTCCCAGCTGCTCTGCAGTAAACGTTTTTCAGGCTCATTTTTCAGCGATGGCGAGGGCTTATGTTTTGAACTATCACAACTGTTCTCATGGCTGTAATGGCAAACCATTGCAACGTCATATTATTTTTTAAATTTTTCCAACCTGGAAACAAAAACATTTCTGACGTTACCGGCCTGCACGGATTCAACATTTCAAGGAGTATGCTTATTTGTTGGCGGCATTTTCACAGCAGAAAGTCAGCATTGATTGTATGTGAAGGTGGATAATTAATGACTTTAGTTAGCATTCTTTCTTTTTTTCTGTCATAGTGTGATATGTGTTGTGTTTTTTTCCAAGGTAAAAGCTGGTCATGGTATTTACACAGTACTTGTAAAACCTGTATTATGTATGTTATTGTGAGTGTTGGCAGGAAAGGATGTTGGAGTAAGTGGTGTGTGTGAAGTGAAAACACTGGCTTTCAGGACGCTGTCAGCTTGATGTCAAGGATGTCTGAGTGTGAGGGAAAGAGACCAAGTCTGAGAGCAGAGTTTTGAAAGGAAGAACAATATATTTGAAAGCAAGAGAGGACTTTCTGAGTGTGAGAGCAGAGTTTTTAGAGAGAACACGAAGATATTTGACCGTGAAAACCAGAAATCTTGCTCTCAAAACAATTGCGCTCTTGATTAAAGATGAATGAAATGAATGAATGAAAAATACTTATTAATCCCAAAGGGAAATTCAATATTGTAGTAGTAGTAATTTTTTTAGTAAAACAATCACATTAATTAATTAAGGGCTTTGTTCTTCAGCCTGATAGCTGCTGGAAGGAAGGATCTTCTGTATCTCTCTGTCTTGCATCGGACTTGAACAAGCCTCCCACTGAACACACTCTGTTGTTTCGTCACGGCGTTGTGTAGAGGGTGTGAAGGATCTTCCATTATCTTCGTCAGCTTGTACAGAATTCTTTTTTTGATGATCAACTCCAGCGGCTCCAGAGTTACTCCAAGCACAGAACCGGCTTTCTTGATCAGTTTGTTAATTCTTTTCAAGTCTCTGGTTCTGATGCCGCTGCCCCAGCAGATTGCTGCAAGATAGATACCCCCATAAAATTTCTCCCAAAAGAGAACGAGAAACAGATTTGTTCTTGTTTTCTTTTTGTTCTACACGCTGTCTTATCCTGCTGATGTCGTGGTCTGTGTGTCTTTGGTTTTGTTTTATTCTTTGTGGGTTTATTGTCTTGTCTGGTTTCCTGTTTTATTTTGTACATCATTCCCCTTGTGTATTGTGTTTTGCTTCCTGTTCATTAGCTCACCTGCTTTAATTGGAAATTCTCTTCACCTGTTCCCTTTTAGTTCCTCCGTGTATTTATACACCTTGGTTTCAGTTTGTCACATTATCCGTCCTATTTCCCTGTGGTTTTTTTTCCTGTTGAGTGGTTCCTGAGTTTCTTGTGTTTTCGGTTCATGCTTTTAACCCTTTTTCTGCATTCCATCTGTCCGTCCTGCATTCGGATCCTCATTTCCACCAAACCGTGACAGAATGATGTGGCCTTACCCTCCTTGTGTGTGAATGGAAGAGGTTGGTAGATCTATTGATTGTTCAACTATTGACAGCTTTCTGGGTGCAGTTAATGGCGTTGATTGAGGCTAAAGTCCGGGAAGCGATATTTGAAGTGTGTCAGTCAGCTCCACTGCCCACGTCTCGAGTGTCACCACCAGCGCTTCAGCGTCCCTCGCCCAGGTCCCATCCAGCGCTTCAGCATCCAACACCGGCACTGTGGTCCACACCACCTCTTGAGATTCCTGTCTCCAAAGGGGTCCTGGAAAGGGACGGTCCTCCTCTGCCTTTAATGCCAGGGCCTGTCTTTGGGCAGATCCTGCTGGACTCGCCAGAGGGGTCGCAGCCTCTGGGCCGCCCTCGAGGGGTCGGAGCCGCAGGTTGCAGACCCCTGATTTAGTGTTTGTAAACCAAACTTCACTGCATTTTCTTCATATAGCAGTGGGCTTTCTTTTAAGGGAAAAGGACATTTTGCGCGTAATTAATCATGATTAATCGCAACATTTTATGCAGTTAATTGTGATTAAAATTTTAAGTTTTGCAGCACTATAAAAAATCTATACTGATGGTGATTAGAAACCAGCTCATCTGTTGAAGGTCCCAGCTGCATGCTCCTCTGCAGCTGCAGAGTGCGACATTTCCTCTGATGCTTCCAGATGTTTGATTACCAAATGCTAATGTAATTCTAATGTGAGGCTTTGCTTTAATCCGAAATGATGAATGGTTACTAGCAAAATCTTTCAAAAACCTTCAGTTTACATTGCAGTTTAATCCATTTTAAAGCATTGACTGATTTACAACCTCGGTTGTGACACATTCTCGAGCAGGCGCGCTCAAGCGTAACATCACTACCTCTATCTTGGTGGTAATTTTAACAGGATGTACCAGTGGTGATAACTGCACTAGGAGCAGGCTAGCTAGATTCATGGCTTGTTTCTTTTTACATATGCCCCCTCTGTCTTTTTCACTCAAATGAATGAAACTTTGTCTACTTCATAGGTCCTCCAGGCCTGGACCCACCGGAGCAGCTAACTCCGGCTACTCGGGCCTACATTGGCTAAACAGCCTGTGCTAAGGCCATAGAAGAGATTCTGCTGCTGCTTTGGTTTTTGCATAGCTTTGCTTTGGCTTAGCTCAGTGGTTCCTAATCTGGGGTCCCCTAAAGAGCACAGGGGTCCCCGAGGCTTTGAACATTCAGAGCAATTGTGATCAACTTCCGCACATAATCCCCATTTTAAAGATTGCTGGGCTACTGCTGTCCAGCTTCTGGTGGTGATCTTACTTGTGAAGAGCTGGAAATTCATTTACACACTTTTAGTGTGGGAGAATTTAGCTTTTGTTTAAACTATTTTATCTTAAATTGATTTTTAGAAACTCATTAAAAAGAGAATTTTATTTTGGTTTTTACAACTTAATTTTTTTCTGGAGGTCTGAGGCAGTGGTGGCTGGGCACTGCTGGTGGCGATATCCCCTTTCTGTTTTGAGTGCTGTGTTTATCCCAGCGTTACTGTGTATGTAGCATGTGTGAAGTGGTGTCATGGGGAAACCTCCTCCTCCTGAACTGCCCGCCTCCCTGCCGGTAAGTCTGCCGGCACCACTGATCTTGTTTCTTTAATTTCTTTTGGTCTTAATTGATTTTATCCATTTGTAAGATAAACTTTTACATCTCTTGCTACGTCTCTTACGTCCTAAAGATTACAAACCTGAGTGCCTTTCTTTAGCTAACGTAGTCGTGTTTCTCTGAGTGCAGCCCCCAAGGTGCACTGTCGTACTAGCCTCATCACCCCCCACTCACCAAACCAAGAAAAGATAATGGATGTAAAACAGCGATAATCTTAAGGTTTATTAGCAGAAAAGCTCAACCTGAGCTGCTGCGAAAAACAGAAACTGAGAACTGCTGTGTACATAAATGAACACGTGTCCAAGAAGAACCTGGAAATTTCCTTCCTCTCAGAAAGCAGGGAAGATGCAGTGGACATGGATGAGGAACTTAGTGTGGATAAAACGGCTTGGATCTGGAAACCTTTGTAATCATGATAATTACTTTATTCAAGTCGAGTGTTTTATTATCAGGAAAAGCAACTGGATGGAAGTGTTAAAGGGTTAGTCACTGTCAATAATTCACAGCAGAAGTCTCTTAATATTAAGAACTTTTAAAATCAGTTTAAGACCCCATTCAAGATCACAGCCATATCTGGAACATAGATTAATGATAGAAAGGAGGCACACTTCAATTTATGTGGAATGAGATGTACACAATAGAAAATGCTAAATTGGTGGAAGGGTAGCATCCTGAGGGGTCCCGGGATGTTGACAGCAGACTGAAAAGTAAAACGTCGGCCATCATGATGTCAGCTGTGGATGAGTTGATGGAATGTTTGACTATTGAAATTATAAGGAAAACAGGGAAATTATCATAGTAAGTTAGAGCACCAGGATCAGATTTAGAAGAATTTAGAAACTGTTTGGAGAAGATGTACACAGCATCTGGCCAAAAGGATGTTACTGCAGCTCAGCTGAACCCCATCTGGCTGGGAGTCGAATGTCAACCTTAGTGCACAAACTTTACGTCCATGTTACGCTCAGCAACTTCACTCATTTCCACCAAAAACCAGTGGGAAGGCGTATTCAGTTCAGATGCATCATGGGTAATGAGGTTTTCATATTAACACAAGAATCTTAAACTGGTCTCAAAGTCTGAAATTAATTATTTTACCAAATAAATCAGGTTGAAATTAATTACTTCATCCCTTTGAAACATTTAACTTCTCCATAAATTACACCATGACTTAACAAATATTTATTTATCAACACTAATGTGCTTCAGATAAGTCACAACAGACATCTTCGTGGGTGGAAACTTTAATATAGACCTCAAAAAGTTACATAACCTGACCGATGAATTCTTAAAGTCAATGTTTAGTTTGCTCTGTTCCCCACGAGTAAAACAACTCATTGCACAACCTTGATCGAAGTAATCCAACACAATATGGTCAATGCCTTATTGATTAATGATATCAGTGACCTGTTTCTGTTTTTTTAACATCAATAATGGGATTAATGAGGGTAAGAGTAGAAAAAAGCAAGTACAACAATTCCAGTTGCTGTTGTTGGTGTAGTTATTATTTTTATTGTTGTATAACTCGATCCAAATTTTCTCTTTTTCCTGTTTTTGTTTTTCTTTCTTGTCTTAATGTTCAAATAAACTTTTCAATCAATCAAACAGCATCACCACTTTGTGCAAGTAACTAATAACGTTGCTGTTGTTACTTCTGTCCAGGAGAAGAAGCTAGCTCTGAGTCAGACTGCAGCCTCTTTAGCTCTCTTTTTATCTTTTATTTCCTTCCATCTAGAAATGATGAATTTCTGCTTACAGCCCTTTTAAAGAAAGTAGCTATATGAATTCATTATCTGTTTCCTCACAGGAAAACAGTCATTAGATAACGAGAAGAATCATCCTTTTATCACCAGAAAACACACGTTTTCTCTGTTATCACAAGAAACTCGTGATAACATAATTATCTTCTTGTCACAAGATAATAATGATAAAAAAAAGAAAACATACAATCATGGCCGCTCTTTGCTCCCATACATTTACTCAGTCACGGAAAAAGTAAGTATAATATAGGGGGTATAATTTCTTTCTTATTGTCACATGTTTTCCACATGATCCACATTTACATGTTCCAAAATTCTGTTTCCACATGTTCTTCTTCACATGTAAATTTCTGCAATAATTATTGCACATTAATGAGCATAAGTAAAAGATGCATGTTAATGTGCAAAGAGTTAGCATCATAGCTAATTCGCATATGTTGTCTCTTCCTTACTAACCACCGTGACCGTTGCTTTACTTTTGTTGGCAGGTTTTATCTGGTCAGTGATGGAATTCCTCTCATTATTGTTGGAGTAACTGCAGCGTTTGGTTTGGAAAACTACGGCAGCAGGGACGATGCTATGTAGTAAGTATGTTGTATTTCCTGTAATGGTGTCTCATTCAGGGTTGAATGACTAAAATGAAAGTTTCTGTCTCTTTGTGTCATGTGAAGCTGCTGGATGGCCTGGGAACCGAGCCTGGGTGGTTTTTATGCCCCGATGAGTCTTCTGGTCTTAGTCATGTCTCTCTACTTCTTGTGCACCTACATCCAGCTGAAGCGCCACCCAGAGAGGAAGTATGAGCTGCAGCTTCTGAGTGAGGAGCAGCAGCAGTTGTCATCCAGTGAGTCAAACCATCACTGCCACTCTGACGGTGTGGGGGCCTCAGGGCCTGCCGGGGACTGTACGCCATTTTCTGCTGGTGTATCGGTGCTGGCTAATGAGCACTCCTTTAAATCCCAGCTTCGGGCCACAGTCTTTACCCTCTTTCTGTTCCTGGCTACGTGGGCCTTGGGAGCGTTGGCGGTCTCACTGGGACACTTCCTGGACATGATCTTCAGCTGCCTGTACGGGGCTTTTTGTGTCACTCTGGGACTCTTCCTTCTCATTCAGCACTGTGCCAAACGTGACGATGTGTGGAGCCGTTGGTGGGCTTGTTGCCCATCCAAGTCCAAGACAGATGGTGGAAACTGTGACCAGAGCCAAAGGCAGGAGCTCCATCAGCCACACTGCCACCTGAGCTCCCCATGCTCAGGAAAGCAGCCGCTACTTTCCCCCCACCTTTTACAGAGTTCTTATGACAAAATGACGCCACCTCATGTGAGTCCCACTCCCAGCCACTCAGGTCCGTGCTGCGTGACTGTGATGAGTCCTGCATCCCCTGTTTCATCCCTCACAGAGCCGCTGCCATCTCCACGTCCACAGACGCTTCCTGATGAGCTTCCTCGTCCAACTCTCCCCTTACAGAGCTGTTTTACTGACAGAGCAAAGTCCCGCTCCTTTAACCGGCCACGTCCATGCCTCCAGGACTACCGCTCACACATGGCGTCCCTCAGTATGGATGGGAGTGTGCACAGCTCCCACCTGGACAGCCCTCACACAACTGGTTCACCGTTAGTTTCCAACAGCCCACACCCAGACCTCCAGCTGCCGTGTCCCAGCCCTCCACTAGAGAAGCAGCTGGCGCCCTGCCATGCCTTGCAGCGGCAGACATCCAGCCACAGCATCCAGGACTCCGTGACTTCCCGTCACAGCCTTGTCCACAACATGCATGACAGCATCGCTTCCTGTCAGAGCCTCTTCCTTCCTTCTCACGGGGTGCATACCTGCCAGTGGCACCTTTATGGCCTGACTGATCACCCTTCCAATACCAGCTGTTGCGAGAAACCTGATCCCTTCACTTTGCAATATCAGCAAGACCCCGACGCTTACTGCTGCAGGTCAAAGACAGCGAGCAAGGACAAGGAGAATCATTGTCTGGACGTGGAGCAGAGAAGCTTCCCGAGAAACACCTTGCCTCGACAGCATGCCACTGTCAGCCGTCGAGGAGCCATTGGTCGAAACAGGAGTCTGCAAGAAGATGGCCTGTTTGGTTCAGATACAACAGGAAATATACGCACTGGTCCCTGGAAGAACGAAACCTCCGTATAGTTTCCTTCTGCTTGGAGCTGTATGACTTTGGAAGTGTTTGGGTCTGCTTGCCTTGAGCTTTGCCCTTCAACCACAGGTTGAGTTTTCAGCGATTTTGTTATCCCAGCAATGTTTGAGCTATTTATAAAAAAAGATAAATAACTTTAGGAGTGATGCTAATCAGTTTTTGTAAATTATCTTCATTCAAATCAAAGTTTAATCCATATTTCACTCTGAGACCTTTAAAGCTGCTCATCAGCACAGTTTCAGTGGACTCAGAAGACATTACTCTCTGAATTGTAGAGATTTCATAATTTTCTTCTCATCAACTCCTTTTCATTTATTAGTATTCATTCATCATTTCATCCTTCCTAACACTTCCACCATTCAGGTGAAAAAGTTTCAGGTGTTTTTCTGTTTTTTTCCACAAATTTTCCTTAAAACACGAAACACAGAACCCTGATCCGACCCCGTACCGTCACAGAACCCCGATCTGACCCCGTACCGTCACAGAACCCCGATCTGACCACGTACCCCCACAGAACCCCGATCCCGTACCGCCACAGAACCCCGATCTGACCCCGTACTGCCACAGAACCCCGATCTGACCCCGTACCCCCACAGAACCCCGATCCCGTACCGCCACAGAACCAGGCTTTTGGACTTGTTTCTGAGCACAGTCTGGATGATGCTTATGTTCTTTTTTTCCCCATTTCTTCCAACAAAGATCTGGAAAACTGATGCCACATGTAAACTTCATGCAGACTGAGGTGATTTAACAATACTCACCATCAGTGGATGAATATGCAGCATTTTTATTATTTATTTATTTAATTATTTAACAAACTTGTTGCTCCATCTTTCCTCTCATCCTCAGTTGAACCCCATGCTTAGTTATTAAATTACATCCCAGTACCAGCCCTAAGTTCCCAGTCCTCTGTCCCAACTTTTTTTGGGAATATGTTGCAGGTGGGAAATGTGCAATGAATATATATGAACTTACGAAATGAAGATGAATAGATACTACCTTTACCTCTTCAGCAGCAGAGCATCTATGGTGTTGTTGCTGCTTCCTTCTCCATAATGATCTGGGTTTTACACAGACCAGTTGTAACTGGTTCCAGGACCAGTTTGATGCAAAAGTGAAGAGGGATAAAAAATCCACAATATAGTCTTACCTCAAACTGCCAATTTCATTAGTCAGAGAGAATATTTTAGTTATTAAGAGGCACAATAAAACTGCAGCGAGTCCAACCAGAACAGACAGAACCTGATGTGAGTTGCTGCCCGATGTGAGACACAAGATGTGAACATGTTTAATGAAGGAATAACCCTGAGCAGAGAAATACCCACGCAGCCAAGCAGAAAGAAAACAAATTAAATGGAAGGTTACATATATTCAGTCTAATTCACTGTAGTCCCATTTTAATCTAAAAAAAACACATCCATCATGTGATCCACATTAGTCCTAGTTATACTGTGTTCTTGTAAACCAGTTCATAAAAACCGCTAGATTGGATCAGATCCTCTCTTTGATTTAATCCTTCATCCTGAGCTTCGGAGGAGACAGTGGAGATGAAAACCTCCATCAGAACCAGAACCAGGAAGAAAGACCTCCATCAGAACCAGAACCAGGAAGAAAGACCTCCATCAGAACCAGGAAAAAGACCTCCATCAGAGCCAGAACCAGGAAGAAAGACCTCCCTCAGAACCAGCAAGAAAGACCTCCATCAGAACCAGAACCAGTTAGAAAGACCTCCCTCAGAGCCAGAACCAGGAAGAAAGACCAGGGGCGGCGTGGCTCAGCAAGGTAGAGCGGTCGTCTTGTAACCCGAGGGTTGCCGGTTCGATCCTCGGCCAAGTCGTGTTCATGTCGAGGTGTCCTTGGGCAAGACACCGAACCCCT
Organism: Melanotaenia boesemani; assembly: GCF_017639745.1. Taxonomy (NCBI): domain Eukaryota; kingdom Metazoa; phylum Chordata; class Actinopteri; order Atheriniformes; family Melanotaeniidae; genus Melanotaenia; species Melanotaenia boesemani. The sequence continues at coordinate 29,179,181 of NC_055702.1, forward strand.
AGTTGCTCCTGATGGGTCGTGGTCGAGCGCCTTGCATGGCAGCTTCCGCCATCAGTGTGTGAATGTGTGTGTGAATGGGTGAATGTGCTGTGTACTGTAAAGCGCTTTGGGTATCCTGGTACAGAAAAGCGCTATATAAATACGGGCCATTTACCATTTACCATCAGAACCAGAACCAGCAAGAAAAACCTCCATCAGAACCAGAACCAGCAAGAAAAACCTCCATCAGAACCAGAACCAGCAAGAAAGACCTCCATCAGACCCAGAACCAGGATGGAAAACCTAATCAGGAATGTCTAATCTGGAAGTAACCAGTCCATGGACTAGGTTTTTACATATTCAATAGTCACAGCTTGTGATTGGCTGCTCTGTACAGGTGTGGTAGTGTTAATAGGCCGATCCATCTGTCGTAAAGACAAAGAATAAAGCTGAATAAAGCTGATAGCAGCTATAAAAGGTGTGTGTCTCATGGTCAACATGAGCAGAAAAGCACAATAAAAACTGTTTATCGACCTCACGCTGCTCGTGTCTCAGCGGGCAGCGACTATCATCATGTATGATAGTCACGTGTGGATTTGCTCTCATAACTTCTCACATTAACCTCAGTAATGGTGTGCAGGCTTTTCTGATTTTAGTTGGGCCCACTAAGGAGACAGTGGGTTTATCATTTCACAGGAATAATAACTACAGGAAGTACATTCAGCTTCAGTGTTGGTCTGAGCTGCTGCTTTAAAAAACCTTACTATTCAAGTCATAAAAGTTCATCACTGTAGGTGATTATTAGAAGTTTAAGAGATTATCTAAATCTATAAATCCATGTCCCCTTTAGATATGATCCATTTTAATCTATATTTGTTCATTTTATATTTCTGATGGCATTTACACAATATGATTTAAACATGAGTTGTTGATGTAAAAACACATTGAATCAGTGTGAGCATGTGTGTGTTTTTTATGTGCATAAGGTTATGATGTGTTTGTGTTGTGTGTTTATTCTTATGGATCCACTCATGCAGATTTCTTGATTTATTTATATGAACTTATATCAGTCTATGAAGATTTTATAAGACACTTTATGTATGCTGCCAAATAGATTCTGACCCTTGTTTGACAAATATTGCACTAGTGTTTCTATAGTTCCCCTCAGCTGGTGAGATAGCAACTTAAAAAAAAGTGCAATGTGCTCTGAAGCCAGTTTTCACTGTGATGAGAAACTCCACACAAACACATCCTCAGTGAGAGAGGACACCGTTGTAGCATACAACTCAGGTTTGACATCATCAGCAGCATTTCAGGTCGTCATAGCAACTCACAGATGTCTCCCAGAGAGATGTCTTCACTGGACTGGAGGTGTTCCAGATGCTCCGTCAGACTGACATGGTGACGACATCTGGGGCCCGGAGATGCTCGTTTGTACAGCAGCAGTTCACAACAAGCTCATGTCAAGTCACGTCACAGACACATTAATCCAGTTTAGAAGAACTGTATTCACACAAGAAAATTCACGAATAGTTCCCTCACCAAGACAACATGTCTTAAATAAATATATGATAACTTTTGTGAGTTGAACACAGGAACTATCCAGAATGCAAAGTAGTGTCATGTCATGTGTTTAACTTTGCTGCTGCCACCGTCGTTCTTTATTATGCCGTTTGGTTCAGACCTTCCATCGTGTCAGACATGGGGAGACGCTGTTGCTTAAATTCTATTCCACCTATTAATAATAATAATCTTTTTATTGTGTGATCGTTTCTTAATGAGTAAATCTTCAACCTGCAGAAAGTTTTAGCTTTATAAAAATCATGGACTGAGCAGGGAGATGCAGCCCAGCTGTCTGTGGCTCGTCTGCTTCATCTGGAACAAGAGAAGCACTTCATCCTGATCCCTGTTACAGGCTGCAGGTTCAACACTGACTTTCACTTATATGTTAGCATATTCCAGGAAGACGTGGCCATCAGACCACCTGACATTACTGTGTACATGTGATGTGTGTGTTCCAGTGTTTAAGCTTTAAATGTTTCCAGGGCAGGGATTACTGCCTGTATTCAGAGGAAACAAACAGTTTCTAACCAAATATCACATCGTTCTAAACTGGCTTTTTGTTCTCTTCTCACTTCTTCTGTGTAAAGAAACAAAGGGAATAAATAGTGAGCACTGTGTGTCGTCTGCACTTATAATAAAGATTAACAGTCATGTTCTGTGAAATCACTCATCTGATTTTGTGCCAGAAGTTAAAGACATGGCCTTGTTTTTTGTTTGTTTTTTTCCCCTTTTCTTTAGTTTTTTTATTAATAAACCTAGTGAACATGGTTTGCCATCTTTAGAAACAGAAGCAGCTGATCCTCTGCTGGTAGCTCTGATAATGTCTTAAAGTAAATAAAGAAGTTTTATGTTTAATTGAAAGACAAGATTTAAAATGACTTCAGACATTTTGTTTTAATTCTCATTTATGAAAAGAAAATGACCAGGGACAGATTTTAACTTTAGTTACACAGAGGATCAGTTCAAAGCCCACATCAGTATGGATCGTAACATTTCCATCATTCACTTCAACAGTAGAAGCTTGCAGGCCAGTTTCTGTAACATCACACAGTATCTGACACAGCCCCCCCAAAACCAGATAAGGGAACAGACTTCAAATTAGATGGATATGGTTTGATCTTAATGAATAGGAAAAAACAAGGAGGGGGAGTGGACAAGAAATATGTATATATGAAATTTTTCTGTACCCGTCACTGACTCGGCCTTGTCTGACCATTTTTGTATTTTGTTTGATTTACTGATCACTCAGAATGTTCAACCAACCTGCTCCTCGGTTAGGAAGAGGTACATTAATGAAAGAACAAGTGCTAAGTTTGTGGAGGCCATAGCTATGTTACCAACAACCAGTGCAGAGTCAGTTGATGGACTCCTGGATCATTTCAATCTGAAAGTCTTGAATGTAATGGATGCTGTTGCACTGATAAGAATCAAGAGCAACTTGAGCAAACAGAAAACACCATGGAGAAACACCACTGTGGTCACCAGCCTAAAAAGAGAAAGCAGAAAAACTGAGCGGAAATGGCGGAAAAATAAACTTCAAATTTACTATGAGCTGTACAAACAAAGCCTGCGTAACTATAACAATGAGCTGTGAAGGCCAGAGAGCTGCATTTATCTGGAATGATTAACAGGAATGTAAACAATTCTCACACTCTGTTTGCTATGATTGAAAAACTTACTAATCCTCCTATACAGATAAGCCCAGAGCTCCTTTCCACTGAGAAGTGCAACCAATTTGCAAACTTTTTTAGCCAAAAAATTAAAACAATTAGGCAAAATATTAATTCCACACAGTCAAACAAGAAAACTAGTCTGTGTCTAAAACCCAGAAATAATTCTGATGTCATGTCACAATTTAAAATGGTGAATTTAAAAGTCCTACAAGAAACAGTTTGGCATTTGAAATCAACAACATGCACTCTGGACATGATACCATCCGACTTTTTGAAAACAGTTTTTACCTCAGTAGAAAGTGATCTCCTACTGATAGTTAACGGCTCACTGGCATCAGACATTTTTCCCAAGTCACTAAAGATAGCTGCTATTAAGCCTCCTAAAGAAAAGGACTCTAGACGCCTCTATAATGAACAGCTATAGACCGTCTCTAACCTCTTTTATTTCCAAGATTATTGAAAAAGTTGTATTTCACCAGCTTCAAGACTTTTTAAATGAAAGTGGAAATCTTGATAAATTTCAGTCCGGCTTCCGACCTCATCACAGCCCTGAAACAGCTCTGGTCAAAGTGTTAAATGACATTAGGTTGAATACCGATTCTGGTCAAGTATCAGTCCTGGTTCTGGTCAAGTATCAGTCCTGGTTCTGGTCAAGTATCAGTCCTGGTTCTGTTGGATCTCAGTGCTGCGTTTGATACTGTAGATCACAGAATCCTGTTGCACAGGCTGGAAAACTGGGTTGGACTTTCTGGAGCGGTTCTTAACTAGTTCAGGTCCTGTTTAGAAGGCCGGAGTTATTTTGTTACGATCGGCAGCTATGAATCCGAGCAAGTGGCCATGACTTGTGGAGTCCCCCAGGGGTCAGTCCTTGGACCTCTTCTGTTCAACTTGTATATGCTCCCTTTGGGTCAAATATTACAGAACTATAGCATTAATGATCAAAGTTATGCAGATGATACACAACTTTATGTGTCTCTGTCACCAGATGACTGCAGTCCAATAGACTTAATGTGTCAGTGTCTGGAGCAAATAAACACCTGGATGAGGGAGAATTTTCTACAATTAAATGAAGACAAAACTGAGATTATTCTGTTTGGTAGCAAAGAGAAGAGGGTCAGCATTGGTAAACACCTGGAGACTCGGGCTTTTAAAATCACCGACCAAGTTCGTAACCTGGGAGTGTTGATAGACTCAGATCTGACTTTCAGCAGCCACATCAAAGCTTCACTAAGAAGCTTTTTACCAGCTCAGAAACATCAACAGAATTAAAATTTTAGTTTCCCAGAAAGACCAGGAGAAACTCATCCATGCATTCATTTCCAGTAGACTGGATTACTGTAATGGTCTTTTAACAGGACTTCCTAAAAAGAGCATTAAACATCTGCAGCTCATCCAGAACACTGCTGCTAGAGTTTTAACCAGGACTAAGAGATCTGAACACATCACACCAGTTTTAAAATCTTTACACTGGCTTCCTGTCAGTCACAGAATAGATTTTAAAAGCCTTCTGCTTGTTTACAAATCCCAGAATGGTTTAGGCCCAGAATACATCTGTGATATGTTCAGAGAATATAAACCTAGCAGAGCTCTTAGGTCCAAAGACTCTGGTCAACTTGTCCAGACCAGAGTCCAGACTAAACATGGAGAAGCAGCATTTAGCTGTTATGCTGCAAACAAATGGAACAAACTGCCAGTGGAGATTAAACTTTCACCAAATGTAGACATTTTTAAATCCAGGTTAAAAACATTTCTTTTCTCATGCGCCTATGCATGAACTCTGCACGGTAACTTTTTTAACTTATCTTGCTTTTAATAATTTTAATGCAATTTATTATTTTATTGTGATTATGTGTTGATGCCTTTTACTATTCTAAATATCTGTAATGTCTTTGTTTTATGTAAAGCACTTTGAATTGTCCTGTACATGAAATGTGCTGTACTAATAAACTGCCTTGCCTATATAAGCTGGTGGAAAGAATGACAAGTTGGGATAACAATATTTTATTTATTTCTGTCTGGAAAATAGGAGAATGTTTTTGTGAGCTCTATATAAAACACCAGGTTCCAGTATTAAGATTCTTAAAGAATGAATTGATGAAAAGTTTAGGAATTCATCTAGGAAAACTATATTTATTTGTTGTGACTTTAACGCAGATTCAAATAAGCGTAATATAATCCATCCATCCATTTTCTTCCTCTTATCCGGAGTCGGGTCGTGGGGGCAGCTGCCTAAGCAGGGAAGCCCAGACTTCCCTCTCCTCGGCAGCATTCACCAGCTAATCCGGAGGGATCCTGAGGCGTTCCCAGGCCAGCCGAGAGATGTAGTCAAGCGTGTCCTGGGTCTTCCCCGGAGCCTCTTTCCGGTGGGACGTGCCCGGAACACCTCACCAAGGAGGTGTCCAGGAGGCATCCTAACCAGATACCCGAGCCACCTCATCTGGCCCCTCTTGATGTGGAGGAGCAGCGGCTCTACTCTGAGCCCCTCCCGGATCATCGAGCATCTCACCCTATCTCTAAGGGAGAGCCCGGCCACCCTGCAGAGAAAACTCATTTCGGCTGCTTGTATTTGCGATCTCGTTCTTTCGGTCACTACCCACAGCTCATGACCATAGGTGAGGGTAGGAACGTAGATCGACCAGTAAATCCAGAGCTTTGCCTTTTGGCTCAGCTCTCTTCACCACGACTGACCGATGCAGAGTCCGCATCACTGCAGACGCTGCACCGATTTGCCTGTCGATCTCCTGCTCCATCTTTCCCTCACTCGTGAACAAGACCCCGAGATACGTGAACTCCTCCACTTGGGGCAGGACCCTATTACAGACCCGGAGAGAGCACTCCACCCTTTTCCGGCTGAGGACCATGGATCCTTGACTTGGAGGTGCTGATTCTCATCCCAGCTACTTCACACTCGGCTGTGAATCGCTCCAGTGAGAGCTGAAGATCACGGCCCGATTAAGCCAACAGAACCACATCATCCGCAATAAGCAGAGACCCAATCCTGAGGCCGCCGAACCGGATCCCCTCAACACCTCGGCTGCACCTAGAAATTCTGTCCAAAAAAGTTATGAACAGAATCGGTGACAGAGGGCAGCCTTGGCGGAGTCCAACGCGCACTGGAAACGATTCTGATTTACTGCCGGCAATGCGGACCAAGCTCTGACACCACTCGTACAGGGACCAGACAGCTCGTACAAGCGAGTCCAGAACTCTATACTCCCGGAGTACCCCCCACAGGAGTCAGCAGGGAACACGGTCGAATGCCTTCTCCAAGTACACAAAACACATGTAGATCAAAGACCCCGAAGATGGTGTAAAGCTGGTCCACTGATCCACGATCGGGACCAAAACCACACTGCTCCTCCTCAATCCGAGGTTCGACTATCCAATGGACCCTCCTCTCCAGCACCTCTGAATAAACCTTACCAGGGAGGCTGAGGAGTGTGATCCCCCTGTAGTTGGAGCACACCCTCTGGTCCCACTTTTTGAAGAGGGGGACCATGACCCCAGTCTGCCAGTCCAGGGGAACTGTCCCCGATGTCCACGCGATGCTGCAGAGGCATGTCAGTCAAGACAGCCCTACAGCATCCAGAGCCTTAAGGAACTCTGGGCGGACCTCTCCCACCCCCGGGGCCCTGCCACCGAGGAGGTTTTTAACCACCTCAGCGACCTCAGCCCCAGAGATAAGAGAGCCAGCACCAGCTACCCCAGACTCTGCTTCCTCATCAGAAGACGTGTTGGTGGGATTGAGAAGGTCTTCGAAGTATTCCCTCCACAGCCTCACAACGTCCCGAGTCAAGGTCAGCAGTCGTCCATCCCCACTGTACACAGGGTTGACGGAGCACTGCTTTCCCCCCTGGATGGTGGACCAGAATCTCCTTGAAGCTGTCCGGAAGTCATTCTCCATGGCCTCTCCAAACTCCTCCCATGCCCGAGTTTTTGCCTTAGCGACTGCCGAAGCTGCGTTCCGCTTAGCCCGCTGATACCCATCAGCTGCCTCTGGTGTCCCACAGGCCAAAAAGGTCCGATAGGATTCCATCTTCAGCTTGACGGCATCCCTTACTGCCGGTGTCCACCAACAAGTTCGGGGGTTACCGCCACGACAGGCACTGACGACCTTACGGCCACAGCTGCGGCTGGCCGCCTCAACAATAGAGGCATGGAACACAGCCCATTCGGACTCAATGTCCCCCGCCTCACCTGGGACATGGTTGAAGCTCTGCCGGAGATGGGATTTGAAACTCTTTCTGACAGGGGACTCTGCCAGATGTTCCCAGCAGACCCTCACAACACGCTTGGGTCTGCCAGGCCTGACTGGCATCCTCCCCCACCATCTGAGCCAACTCACCACCAGGTGGTGATCAGTTGACAGCTCCGCCCCTCTCTTTACCCGAGTGTCCAGGACATGCGGCCGCAAGTCCAACGACACAACTACAAAGTCAATCATCGAACTGCGGCCTAGAGTGTCCTGGTGCCAGGTGCACATGTGGACACTCTTATGTCTTAACAAGGTGTCCGTTATGGACAGTCCATGACGAGCACAGAAATACAACAACAAAACACCACTCGGATTTAGATTAGGGGGGTCGTTCCTCCACGCCCCTCCAGGTCTCGCTGTCATTGCCCACGTGAGCATTAAAAGGGTGGGGACTCTGAACAGTCAGGACCCGTCCCCCCACCTGAAGGCGGAGGGAGGCTACCCTTTCGTCCACCGGGGTAAACCACAACGTACAGGCACCAAGTCGGGGGGCAATGAGCATGGCCACACCTGCTCAGCGCCTCTCACCGGGAGCAACTCCAGAATGCAGCGGAGGATCAGACCGCCAGGGTCCCCATCTCTGGCAGCCGCCCAGCTCACACTGCACCTGACCCCTATGGCCCCTCCTGCAGGTGGTGAGCCCACGGGAGGGGAGGCCCACGTCACCCTTCTGGGCCCCGTGGGCAAAGGCCCGGCCACCAAGCACTCGCCTCCGTGCCCCACATTCAGGCCTGGCTGCGGAGGGGAGCCTCGGTGACCCACGTCTGGGCAAGAGAAACCATGGTCCTTGCTTTCTCCTCATCATAGGGGTAATCCTTCAAGGTGAAATCAGAAAATGGTGCAGAGCTCAATATGACTAAAAACAGAACAGAGTTCATCTCAAGGTGTTCAATTATTGACGTTTTTACACTGAGGATTTCACTGCAGTTCACAAATAACACTTCTTCAACCAATAAATGGTTTCCTTCCCTGAACGGCCTCATTCCCATCTCTTGATGAACAAGTACAGAAAATTTACAGATAAAGGCACTAGTGTGACTAATTGCACTAGTTTATGTTACAAGGGAATTTTCTACTGCTAGGAAATTTGTGCAGTTTCAACTGCACAAGTGTTACTAGTTGCACAAGTGTTACTAGTATACTTGTTTAAATGAAAGTACATTCTTCACTTGTAAGCTAGTAAAATGTAAAAACTGGTATTATTCGTGTTACTTATGGACTGCAGTTGAATGACGTAAGTCGGCACAACAAGCGTTTTAATTGGTCAAAACACAATCTTCAGACAGTTTTCTGAGAGCCTTGAAATCCCTGCTTTGAACAGCTGCTCATGACTGAACAGTATGTTGTAGGATATTGATCAGACATCGTTATGAAGAACAACATGCCCCGAAACACACACATCAAAACACACAGTTGAACCCCGCAAAGGGCTGTGATCACGGCCAGTCTGATCAGATCACGTGATGTCTTTAAAGGTCATCCGGAGGCTGCTGTCAGCTGCACAACAAAGTTCAGATATGAAACCTTTCCACAGTTTTTCTTTTACGTCGGTTGACCATGTAAAACTAGAGATATGATGGACCAGTGCTGCTTTTCTCTCTATATTAGTCTTTTTTTTATTTAAGTTAACTAAATGAAATGATGTTTGGGGGCTTTTAATTATAATACATAGGACCTTTTTTTAACATTCAGATTTGACAATTTTTCTAAGTTTTGGGATCAATAAGTTAGTAAAGAAAAGGCCGGTCTTGTTTGTTTGATAAACTTTTTTGGTAAGTATATGAATGAAAAATCAACAGTATTTAAACAACCAAAAAATAAACATCAAAGAAATCCTGATCCGTCATGTGGATTTTGCAGATTTTTTATTTCATGTTTAGATGTCGGTAAATTAAATATTACTTTGCTGTTAAGGATGCAACCTAGTGGTAGACTCAATGATGGATTCTATCCCTCATCATCCCTGCATATGGACGGATGGATGGACGGACGGACGGACGGATGGACGGACGGACGGATGGACGGGTGGATGGATGGATGGATGGACGGGTGGACGGATGGATGGATGGACGGACGGATGGATGGGTGGATGGATGGGTGGACGGACGGGTGGACGGATGGATGGATGGATGGATGGATGGACGGATGGACGGACAAATAGACGGCTGGACGGACGGATGGACGGACGGGTGGATGGATGGATGGACGGATGGATGGATGGATGGATGGATGGATGGACGGGTGGATGGATGGACGGGTGGATGGAATGATGGATGGACGGATGGATGGACGGATGGATGGATGGATGGATGGATGGATGGACAGATGGATGGATGGATGGATGGATGGACGGATGGACGGACAAATAGACGGCTGGACGGACGGATGGACGGACGGGTGGATGGATGGATGGACGGACGGATGGATGGACGGGTGGATGGATGGATGGACGAACGGATGGATGGATGGATGGACGGATGAATGGATGGATGGATGGATGGATGGATGGATGGACGGATGGACGGACAAATAGACGGCTGGACGGACGGATGGACGGACGGGTGGATGGACGGATGGACGGACGGATGGATGGATGGATGGATGGATGGATGGATGGATGGACGGACGGACGGATGGATGGATGGATGGACGGACGGATGGATGGATGGATGGATGGACGGATGGACGGGTGGATGGATGGATGGACGGATGGATGGATGGATGGATGGATGGATGGATGGACGGATGGATGGATAGATGGATGGACAGATGGACGGATGGATGGATGGATGGATGGACAGATGGACGGATGGATGGATGGACGGACGGGTGGACGGATGGATGGATGGACGGACGGATGGATGGGTGGATGGATGGGTGGACGGACGGGTGGACGGATGGATGGATGGACGGACGGATGGATGGGTAGATGGATGGGTGGACGGACGGGTGGACGGATGGATGGATGGACGGACGGATGGATGGGTGGATGGATGGATGGATGGACGGGTGGACGGATGGATGGATGGACGGACGGATGGATGGGTGGATGGATGGGTGGATGGACGGGTGGACGGATGGATGGATGGACGGACGGATGGATGGGTGGATGGATGGGTGGACGGACGGGTGGACGGATGGATGGATGGACGGACGGGTGGATGGGTGGATGGATGGTTGGACGGACGGGTGGACAGATGGATGCTACTTTGCTATTACATTTCTAGTAGAGAAATGTGAACACCAGGCCCGGTTAGAAGATTTTATTTCTTGTTAACATGCTAGAGGTTTTTTCTGTCGTTGTTAATGTAATTTTTGTTTTGTTTATTTAGTTTTACAGAGGAAACTTGGTAAATAACATGTTGCCGTCCCATTTTTTTGTTAAAATGTTATATTAACCAGTTTGTGAATGAGATCTGAACAAACCTCTTTCCAAAAGCTACTTGAACATAGTTAAGAAATTAAAACTAGAAAGTTTTGTGTGTGTAAGTAAAACTGAAGTAGTTTATAGCATGAGAAAATAATTCATTTAAAGAAAAGGGGTTTAAAGATTTTAATTGTGCTATGACAGACTGGACAATTCCTGCTTATATGTTTGACTAAATAAATAAATAAATAAACATGCATAAGTAAATATAAAGTCTGAAATACATTTTAAAGTGACCAAAGCAATTAATTAAAGACCATTAATACTGTTTGTTAGGGGACACATTATGTTTTCCGGCTATGACAAATTAAGGGGCAACGTTACAGGTAGGAAAATTTGCAGCAAATTTGTAGATTTGTCATTAGAAATTTAAATTATGTCTTTGTTATACATTATGAACACAGCATGCCATCATTACTTTGTCTGTCAGTAGTGATTATTATTTGTGTTTCTCCTCTGAACGAGATATTCGTTATTTCCTTTCCAGATATTTTCATTGAGATGTTTATGTGACCAAGTTAAAAAGGAACGACGTGTTTCGTCTGCTCATATCAGAAAATCATCAAATGTTTTCTGCTTCAGTGTTTAAAAACAGTTAAAATAAAAACACACAACCTTTTTAAAGCCAAAAACCAGGTAACATGCAGGGGTGATGGAGGTCCAGCGGGCAAGGAAAACAACATAAAAATAAGATTGACTGCTGAATGGAGACCTCTCAGCCACAGCCATTAATAATAATAATAACTTCATAATTATTGGTTTTCCAAACGTTATCCCTCCATTATTGTTAGTGATACTTCTGCAGCGCTTTGCAGCTGCAAATGATGAAGCTGTAAAGTCGGATCAGATTAGCCTGGTAGTGATATTTATGGTAAGACTTACGGGAGCTGCAGAAATTAACAGAACCGGAAACCAAAAATGTTTTGTCATGACATGAGTCAGACACCGTTCATAACGCCCCCCGCCCCCCCGCGGCGCATCCTTTAAATCTAACAAAAGCTGCGACAGGCGGTTTATCCAAAACACGTCACGCTAAAACCATGCACTTTTCACGTTTTTTTAATGTTATATCCTTATTACAGTCTGAAAGTATACTTCTTATTTTCTTTGATGTGTTAGGTTATATTAGTGATATCGATATTAATATAGACAATAACATTAGACGTAGACGGTTAACAGAAAATTTCACCCCGTCTCCATGCTCCAGGGCCCAAAACCAACACAGGTGAGCACACTCATTAATAACCTCAACACACACACGGTGCCACCCACAATCACCGGTGGTGTCACTACGCATGCACACACATACTTCAAGTGGGAAATAAATAACTCAGAATATGGCTCCTACAAGAGGATTGGACATATATTTTTAACTTTTACGCAAACGTTGCTACACCAGTTGTTCCTGCACCACCCCCTCTCCTCCTCCTCCTCCTCCTGTCACTCCTGACTCATGACAGGACCGTCATGATCAGCTGATCGTGTTTTTTTGATGTTGTTTGTTTATCGTTCTGCTCCTGCTGATGAAAAGGAAACCAGTCGATGCAAAAAGGTGGCCTGATTAAATTAGAAAGCCGTTTCTTTGCATTGATTTGATATTATTTTCAGTATTAGTTCAGGTTTGCTGGTGACACAGCTGTAAAATCTGCCGGATGGATCAGGATCAGAGATCTAGCGAGTGTAAAGATGATGTCTTCTCTGAATCATTGGCGCTGTGCTGATGTTGGATAGGCAGGTTGACCTTTTAGGAGTCATGAATGCAGTGAAGGGAAATTATCAACAGGTTCTGAAATAGAAATCAGAGCAGGACCTTCTCTAACCATAAAATAAAGGTTTTATATGCAGGAGCAGGTCTAGAGAGGCTTTATGAGCAGGCCTGGCAGGGACGGACTAGGAACAGGAGCCACAAATCTTAAAATATTTTTTAAGGCATAGATTTTTAAAATAATTAGCTGATTATTACAACTTAAGCGGTCATCCGGTATTTAATTTGAAAAAAACAAACAGCCAATGTTATTTTTCAGTGTTGATGTAGAACGAAGTCTATCACAGGTGTGTATCACAGGTGTGTATCACAGGTGTGTATCACAGGTGTGTTCTGTGTAATAATATTGTGCTGAATTTTACTGGTGTCCATTGAGGAATAAAATGTTCGTGCTCAGGATCTTCATCACCGCTGGACGTTTTGTTTGGTCACACTGGATGATTTGTTTTTTTAACACGTATCTTCAGGCTTTTCTCTGTGAGCGAACAGTGAAAACGTGTCGGGCTTTAAAGGGTTAAATATCCTCATTCAGTGCAACCAGTGTAACTAGGGACAGTTTAGATCTTCAGTTGTCAACTAGTAAGCATGTATGGTCTATTCAAATAACTAGTAAAATCAAACCATGCTTTAACTACTTAACTAGTACACATGTTGGACCTCTCTAGTTGACTAGTGGCGTTAGTTAACAAGTAAACTCAGTTTTTATTGACCTATGCGCTTGTTAGAGTTTTTGTATCTCACTAGTTAACAAGTGTGGCATACAAAGCAAATCGTTCTAGGTGGTTTTGAAGGTCCGCTTCCTGTTCGGTTGAAGCCAGATGAGAGCCATGTTTGTAGATGGAGCAGAAGTCAACTCAGAGTTTGTTTGTGCGTTCTCACCTGCCCAAACAGATCAAACAAACTAGGATTAGGATGAGAAGGGCTTGTGTAACTGATGGAACCCAGGACATGCTGGAGGGAGCTGGAGAGCGTCAGCAGGGAGATCTGGGTTGTCCTCTTTCATACTGGATGGATGAAGCACATCAAGGCCAATCAGTGTGCTGTAAAATGGTAAACACCTTATAAATACTTCTGTACCCTATCAGACCAGTCCGTCTTTATTAGCTGGATCTGTACCACAGACCCCAATGCTCCTTTTTTCATTATACTTGAAAGCTTGTCTTAAATGTGCAGAATAATGGTTTGTTTGAAGAGTTTCAGTCTGGTTTTACAGTACACCGTGGTACTGAACTAGTTCAAGTTACACATTCAGACAGTGGTCTGGTCTCTGGGGCTGGAGCTCAGTTTGACACCACTGAGACTTGATCATCAGGTCAAAGCTGCTGCTTTCTTCTAGGTGATCTGTTTTATGGTGTAGATTCCTTCTCAAATGTACATAACTAAATATTTAATAGATTTAGGTGATAAGAATGGACATATTAAGTATTATGATATGTTTAGAATGATAAACATTATATAAAAAGCTAAACACTTATTTCTTGTGTCTCAGCATCTCTGACAGTGTTTCATACAAAGGTCTTCTCCATCCATCCATCCCATCCCCCACTTGCTGCTCTCCTCCACAGCCGTGGGCCACAGGCCTAACAACACTTCAGCAGCAGAGAAGTCATAAAAATTATGCAGACATCCCTGATGTGAACATGACCTATTTCAATGCACTGCAGAAGCCTGAAGACCTCAGTGTCTTCCTGCTGCAGTGGCCTCCTGCCTACATCTGACTGCATGACATACTAAATATTGATGGTCTGTTTGTTGTAGAACTTGCTTATGTATCCAGAATCCTTCGTGTTTGTTTAATGTTTGACATTTCATGCTTATTTATAGTTAAGTATTTGAAAAACCATAAATAGATAAATACCAAAATGAATAAAAATGCTCACAAAATATATAAATTTGCCAGTGTAATAAATGCAAAATAAATTAATCTGTCTATCCAGTATGTATATATATATATATATATATATATATATATATATATATATATATATATATATATATATGAAGAGAAGTGAACTTATCTGCTGTAGATCTGCTAGTTTCAGACTTCTGTTCTTTTACAGTTTCTGCAGAAATATTCCTGCAATGGGACGGATTTGTGCTTCTGAGGGTGTTAAAGGAACACCGGACTTTATTCTTTACCTGCTGATCCTCATCTGGTGACAGACAGCAGCTCAAATCGTAGCAGCAGCAACTTCCAGCAGCTGCCACAACCTGCCACTAGTCTCCACAGCTTTCCAGAGCTGCTGGAGCTGCTGACAGGCAGCTAACAGCTAACAGCTCACACTGATACGCTCAGGACCACCTGGTTCATGTGGAGCTGAGGAGGTTCTGGAGGGAAAGTCTTCCTCATCAAAGACGCTCTGTGGTTTAGCTGCTTTGTGAATCTCGCTTTGCATCTTGCCAGAGAGCTGAGCTGCTGTCTGTCAATCATTTCTGCCTGTGTATCCCACCCCGCCCACTCAATCTTGTGATTCTCCACTTCTCCCTTGATTTTGTGATCTCGCAGATCCAGCTAGGTGGACTGCATTCCCAGGTGCTCCACATCTGACACGCTCCTGGTGTGGATTGACACGCCATGGAGGTTGAAACTAAGAGCTAATGAGCTGACCCCCCCCGTCACACCTCCACTCACCTCCAGCCCGTCTCTCCCCTGCAGTCAGGTGTAGAAGCACATGGAGAAACTGAACCAGAACAAGGCTGCCGGTCCAGATGGTGTCAGCCCCAGGGTTTTGAAAACCTCAGAACAGCTGTTGGTTTCCTCAACTAGGCCACTGTTTATTATGAATTGGCTGGTGTGACAATCAGTTGGCTTGAACTGATAGTATGTAAAGTTCTCTGAGATTACGTCATTTTGAGTTGGTGCTATACAAACAAAGCTAAATTGGATTCTCCAGCACCTTTTCAGTGCCAACCTGAGTCAGACAATAGTTCCAGTACCTAAAACATCTGAACCAAAAGACCACAGACCAGTTGTCCTAACATCTTATATCATAAAGGTCCTGCAGAGATTGCTATTAGCCCACCTCAATAAACAAGTCAACACCTTTCAGGACCCATTACAGTTTGCTTATCATAATGGGATTGGGGTCAAAGACGCCATCATCTACCTGCTTCAGAGAGCCCACTCTCATCTTGACCGATCAGGCAGCACTTTGAGGATCATGTTTTCATTTCTCAAGTGCTTTTAATAAAATTCAGTTGCTCTTTTATGGGAGAAGCTTAACAAATTCCAAGTGGATACTTTCACCACCACCTGGATTTCTCTTCACACCTCAGACTTCTAATACAACTCTGAGTCCTGTCGTCTGCAGAAATACGCTGTGGTTAGCTGTGGGGAGGATCAGTGATGGACAAGAAGCTGAGTACAGAGAACTGGTCAGTTTGTGTGATGGTGCAGAAACAATCATCTCATCTTGAACACAAACAAAAGAGATGATTGTTGACTTCAGGAGAAGCAAGAGTAAACAAAATACTGTTTACATCCTGGGAGAAGAGGTGGAGGTGGTGGAGGAATACCAGTACCTGGGAGTTCAGCTGGACAACAGACTGGACTGGAAATGTAACACCGAGGCATATAGAAGAAAGAACAGAGCAGATTCTCCTTTTGGAGGAAGCTGAGATCCTTCATTGTTTGAACCAACATGTAGCATCTTCTGTCAGTCTGGGTGGAGAGTTCAATCTGCTCTGCAGCAGAACCAGAACCTGTTGGAGCAGATTTTCAGGAAAGATGGAAGATTCTTCACGTGCTGTACACAACATGGTGAAGAAACAACAGAGCATGTTCGGTGAAAATGGACCAAACTCGTGGGGAGAACAGGAATTCTCATATAACTGGAAGAAGTGTTCATCAGCAGAGGTAAGCAAGCTTGTTAAAAGTGGAACATTTAGACACTTTTACTTTGAGAGAATGACCGTTCCAACAGTTTGAATTTCCTGTGACCTCCTAACATCAATCTTTCGTGTCTTATTTGTTCTCATATATTAGTGTGTTGTCTCAGCTGTCTCTTCAGTCTGTGAGACATAAAACATTTCCACCCTGTCATCCCTTTGAGTCAAGTGCTGGGCGTTTATATGGACCATCAGAGCTTTGAGTCAAGCACAATGGACAAAATAGGAAGAGCAACTTGTTTTAGTTCTTCTGCACAAGCTTCTCTTTGGCATTTCCGTGGCTGTTGTCAGTTCAGTCAAAGAAATGTAGAGAAAATGTCACTGCCGGTTCTTTTTATTTCTACTGGCATGTTGTTAGTAAAAGTCTGATGAGCACTGTCCTTCTGAGGATTATTTTCAGTAGTAGGTTGGGTATACAGCAGGAAGACCAGCTGTTCCAAAGCATGATGAAGATTTGGGTAAATTTCCAGGATGAGTGGTACTTCCCAACCTGGTTTGAGCTGTGTGCAGACTGCTGTGGAACGATGAATGAAAGCTGTTATTGGTTGGCTGTTATTTATCTATGCTAACAAAACAAGTTTGTAGTTTAGACAGAATTCAAAGGTACACGTATTTCAACATCGTAGTTATTAAACCTAACCTGCAGCTCTGCATCATCATCTAACGAGCATTCCCCCTCATCTTCATCATCCTCCATGACAGGCCACAAGCTTCTTTCTATGAGTGACTGTAAAACAAGTCATCATCTTTTAGTGTGTATATAGAGGATGGTGCACAAAGCTGATATGTTAGAAGACACCATGGCTTTTCAGTTCATAAACAATTTCATATTTAAATGAGAATTCTGAGCTGCTTCTGAATTTCTTGGAAAAATCTTTGGAACGATGTCTACTCTCTCCTTCAGAAGATCCCAAATCACGATGTCCTTCAGACCTTTCCTGAGCTGCTTCACCTGTTGACTTGTCCTTGAAATCATGTCTTTGGTTGAAAATATTATACCTCTGACCTCTTTTCAATGACAGTACACACACATCTCTGATCTCTGGACAAGGTCATGCACAGCTTTCATTTCCTCTGGTGTCAACTCAGCAGACCCTCCAGCTTAATTACTTCAATTCCATTTGAAAGCTTCAATAATGAATTTTCATGTTTTAAGATGTCATGTCTGTATTATTATGGTGAACTTTAGAAAAGCTCATATTAGTCTGTGATGGAAAGCACAATATTACTGCCAGGCAGTCTCTACATTACAGTCATTTAGCACCTTCCAGTGGCCAGGCAGCAGCAGGGAGAGTCTAATATTCTTCCACCGGGGAATTAAACTTGGGTCTCCTGCATGGGAGACAGATGCTCTGCCAACTGAGCTATCCAGCCTCCACAAAAGAAGAAATTTACACCAATGACTTAACACAAGGGACAACAATAAATACTGTCTCCAAAATACAGTGAAAACCAACATGTGTTTAATTCAAGGCTTCTCCAGTCACTGCAGCTAATAATGTGACAAACTGCTCATAACAACAGTTAAACTAGATTAATGTTTATAGAAATGACGAATGAAGGATCCAGCTAGAACAGGCTCCACTCCTCCTGCAACCCTTAACGTGGGCGTGTAAAATGTGTGGATGGACTTACTAATGACATTTTTAATAGCAACAATGCGATTAGCCTGTTTGGTTTGTTTAAGTGTGTGCTACTCAATTTAAGTTATTTGCCAGTGATGTGTCATACATGATGTGTGTATGTGTGTGTGTGTGTGTGTGTGTGTGTGTGTGTGTGTGTGTGTGTGTGTGTGTGTAAAAGAAGTGGAAACCTGTCCTGCAGTCTGATCAATCAGATGTCTTCACATTCAAATACAGGGTTAAAAGAAATTCCCTAATAATTGAGTTACAGCTTCAGATTATATCAGAGCTTACATACATTCTAATCAGGTAAATTAAATTCCTCACCAGATGGAGAGCAGTGGGAATTTCAACATCACAATCTTCAGTGTGGGTTGTTGAAGTTTCTGGTGATCCCCTACACAGGACATGAACTATTGCTGGACTAAGACCAGCAAAAGAGGGACCACTCTGCAGCAATGAATGGCCAATCATCCTTCCTTATTATTCTTTTTTTTTCCTTAGTTATGCAACCTGCTACAGCGAGCCATATCATACAGCATGATAGAAATAAATTACTCTGCATCAGGTCGGTGATGGAAAAAACTTTTTATCGCCACCACCAGCAGCTTACAACGGGGAATCTCTATGGTGGCGCCTACCTTTTGTTGTACATGAGCGGCGGAGGCAGTGGAGGAAAAGAGGGTCACAAGCTGGAGTCCTGGTCCAGCTGAGGAAACGGGGGAATCGGCCTCCCCTACTGAGTATTCTTCTGGCAAATGTTCAGTCATTGGACAACAAGCTGGATGAACTTTGGAGAAGGATGGCGTTTCAACGGGGGATTAACACCTGCAATGTTTTTGCTTTAACAGAAACTTGATTCGACCCCTCAATCCCGGACTACGCCATTGTTCCCGAGGGACTCTCCCTTTATCGGCTGGACCAGCCTATACATTCAGGAAAGAGGAAGCGAGGTGGTGTCTGTTTCATGTTGAACAACAAGTGGTGCTCAGATGTGGGAATTATTTCTACGGGCTGTACTCTGGACCTGGAGCATCTCATGATCGGACCTTATTATCTTCAGCATGAGTTCACATTGGTTGTCATGACAGCAGTGTATGTTCCACCACATGCTGAAATCAACGAGGCCATGGAAGAACTGTTTGAAGTTATCGACAGGGCAGAGACTACATGGCCAGAGGCTGCGTTTATTGTAGCAGCACCAACCTGAGGAAAGTCCTGCCGAGATACCACCAACATATCAGCTGTTCTACATGTGGCAAGAACACACTCCATCATGTTTACACCCCTTACACACACACATATAAGGCCCTCCCTCGCTCTCCTTTTGGGAAATCTGATCATGTCTCAGTGTGGCTGTTGCCTTCCTATAGACAGAAACTGAAGTGACACAGACCAATCAGCCGTGGTCGTCCAATCGAGTTGCAGCATTCAAACCCGTCCCACCAGCTCAGGGACGGCTTCATACCGCAGTACATGAGACTTATAAATGCTGTCAGCAGCAAGGCCGTCTTTAAATAACAACATATTCTTATTGCTTATTATATATTTCACTGTATAACTCATTTGTAGTATTCTTGGTTTTTGTGTTTGACTATTTTCATGGTTTATCTCCTTTTTAGCTTTGTTAGGAGAACCTGGGATCTAAGAATTTCACTGCCAATGATTATTGATGTAATTGTTGTGCAATGACAATAAATTAATTAATTCATTCCAAAAACAAAAAAGATTTAAAGAGATAAATTATTTATATATGTATATATATTCCAATATTATCCGTTATGGTGAAATTAACAAACTACATTTTGTTGAATCTTAATTCCAGTTTGTGATCATCTGTGGTGGGACTGAGATATAATTTATAATGTATCCAAGTATGTATGTATGTATGTAAGTATAAACATAATTCTGTATTTTTGCACCTAAAAATACATACGTTTTTGTTTCCTCTAACTGATTCCATGGTGAACTGACTATATCTAGTAGTACGAAATTAAAGCTTCAAACACAACTATAAAATAGTCCTTAAAATATGTGAAAAAAAACACAAAAAGCAGGAATATTTTTTCACGTTTAATCAGCACTGGAAAAAAAATAAACCTGCGCAGATGTAACTTAATTGAATCTGTGATGTTGACAATGCAAAGCCAATTTTTTATCTTTACATTATTATATCTTGTTTTTAGATAAAAAATCTAAAAAGGACAAAATTATATTTTTTTCCCTACCAAGACGTGTCTTCATAACCCCAGCAGTCTTCTCACGTCCGCTCACACAACAAACAAGGACCTTGTTGTAGCTACTCTGTTTTAATTTGATCGTGAAGTGGGGTCGTTACAAGTTCCAGTGGCGTTCTGAGCTAACGCAGCCACAAAGGCTCATGGGTAGGCACAGTAAAGCGCTATATAAATACGGACCATTTACTACGTTGTGTCTGTCAACTTTTTATTTACGCTGCATTGCTAAAGTTGTGCTAAATTAGCTTAAGGTGCTCCCCGTTGTAATGTTTTGGCCAGAGCCGTCAATCTATTCAGAGTTGTGACCTCCATTGACTTTGTTGTAAGAGCGGGCACGTGGGTCATGGAGCCTCCAAACAAATCCCGCTGCTAGACTCTACTACAGAACAGAGCAGTGACTGTTTTACTGAGGATGAAAACTAAATGAACACATACAGGTTTGGCAATGAATGAATTATTATGTTAATGTTGATTTAAGTGGTGATCAAGTTTAACAATAGATTAAATAAGTGTAACCAGCACAATGATTTCATACATTTTAGAGGGAAATATTCATCTCAACCAACAAGCTAGCATTTATTAAAGACCAGACATGATGCTCCTCATTAGCCTCTATATTTCTTACTGATAACCATCCTTACAATACACTTTAGTAAGGTTAAATGATCAGCTTGTTAGGGCTTACTTTCATCTATTAAAGCCAGCCGTGTGGTAGCATGTAATGTCCCAACAGTACTGGACTTAAAGTCAAAGACACAATGCAGACAACACCAAAGATCCTCTTCAGCGGGACTGTGTCTCTCAGCTGCATTTCAGTGGTTTGTATGTAAATCCAAATCTGCAGTGTCTGTCTTAAGCTGGATTAAAATAAAAAACTTGATCATGCTTAGTTTATGTTCTTCCCTTTTTGTATTTTATTTTAAATGATGCTTCATATATTCTTATTTGAATGTCTTTGTAAAGCCCTTTGAATCACCATGTTGGTGAATTGTGTTGTACAAATAAAGTTGCTTTGCTTTGAATGTAAAAGGAAAAGTCTCATTAACAACTTGGTTTAACTAAAAACTCACCTGACCTACTGGTGGGACTGGCACCGACAGGACAAGAAAACAAGTGAAACCTTAAAAAAACAAACTTTTTATTAACATAAGACATAAGACAGTAAAGTAAATAAACCAGTTTCAGTTTGCATAATGAAATCATAAAAATAAACCTTGGGGAAGGAAAAATGAAAAACTGATGGATGTCAGTGTTCCTGCCTGCTGCTCCTGAACAAAGATTAAAAAATGGCAGTAATGACTGACCTCCTCCCTGAGCCGCCACCTGATTGTGAAGTAGTTTGTGCGTCCTGACGATCCTAGCGGCTATGTTGTCAGGGGCTCATGCCCCTGGTAGGGGGCAAACAGGTGTCTAGAGGAGGGACTAGACGAAGTGCAGCTCAAATCACCCCTATGATGATGAGAAAACAAGGACCAAGGTTTCCCTTGCCCGGACATGGATCACCGGGGCCCCCCTCTGGAGCCAGGCCTGGAGGTGGGTCATGGAGGCGAGCGCTTGGTGGCCGGGCCTTTGCACATGGGGCCCGGTCGGGCTCAGCCCGAAAGGGTGACATGGGCCTCTCCTCCCGTGGGCTCACCACCTGCAGGAGGGGCCATAGGGGTTGGCTGCCAAAGGAGGGGACCCTGGCGGTCTGATCCTCGGCTGCAGAAGCTAGCTCTAGGGACATGGAATGTCACCTCTCTGGCGGGGAAGGAGCCTGAGCTGATTAGTGAGGTTGAGCGGTTCCGGCTAGATATAGTTGGACTCACTTCGACGCGCGGCTTGGGCTCTGGAACCACTGTCCTTGAGAGGGGCTGGACCCCCTTCCATTCTGGAGTTGCTCCCGGTGAGAGGTGCCGAGCCAGCGTGAGTGGGAGGAACGGCCCCCCTAATATAAATCTAAGTGGTGTTTTGTTGTTGGACTTCTGTGCTCGTCATGGACTGTCTATAACGAACACCTTGTTAAGACATAAGAGTGTCCACATGTGCACTTGGCACCAGGACACTCTAGGCCGCAGTTCGATGATCCGACTGTCGTGTTGTCGGACTTGCGGCCGCATGTCCTGGACACTCGGGTGAAGAGAGGGGCGGAGCTGTCAACTGATCACCACCTGGTGGTGAGTTGGCTCAGATGGTGGGGGAGGATGCCGGTCAGGCCTGGCAAAACTAAGCGTGTTGTGAGGGTCTGCTGGGAACGTCTGGCAGAGTCCCCTGTCAGAAAGAGTTTCAACTCCCATCTCTGGCAGAGCTTCAACCATGTCCCGGGTGAGACGAGGGACATTGAGTCCGAATGGGCTGTGTTCCGTGCCTCTATTGTCGAGGCGGCCAGCCGCAGCTGTGGCCATAAGGTCATCGATGCCTACGAACTCGTTGGTGGACACCAGCAGTAAGGGATGCCGTCAAGTTGAAGAAGGAATCCTATCGGGCCTTTTTGGCCTGTGGGACTCCAGAGGCAGCTGATGGGTATCTGTGGGCTAAGTGGAGCAAGGCTTCGGCGGTTGCTAAGGCAAAAACTCGGGCATGGGAGGAGTTTGGAGAGGCCATGGAGAATGACTTCCAGACGGCTTCGAGGAGATTCTAGTCCACCATCCGGCGGCTCAGGAGGGGAAAGCGTTGCTCCGTCAACACTGTGTACAGTGGGGATGGGGGCTGCTGACCTTGACTCGGGACGTTGTGAAGCTGTGGAGGGAATACTTCGAAGACCTTCTCAATCCCACCAACACGTCTTCTGATGAGCAAGCAGAGTCTGGGGTAGCTGGTGCTGGCTCTCCTATCTCTGGGGCTGAGGTCGCTGAGGTGGTTAAAAAGCTCCTCGGTGGCAAGGCCCCAGGGGTGGATGTGGTCCGCCCAGAGTTCCTTAAGGCTCTGGATGCTCTAGGGCTGTCTTGGTTGACACACCTCTGCAGCATTGCGTGGACATCGCGGACAGTTCCCCTGGACTGGCAGACTGGGGTCATGGTCCCCCTCTTCAGAAAGGGGGACTGGAGGGTGTGCTCCAACTACAGGGGGATCACACTCCTCAGCCTCCCTGGTAAGGTCTATTCAGGGGTGGTGGAGAGGAGGGTCCGTCAGATAGTCGAACCTCGGATTGAGGAGGAGCAGTGCGGTTTTCATCCCAGTCGTGGAACAGTGGACCAGCTCTACACCCTCTTCGGGTCTTTGAGGGGGCATGGGAGTTTGCCCAACCAATCTACATGTGTTTTGTGGACTTGGAGAAGGCATTCGACCGTGTCCCCGGGGACTCCTGTGGGGGGTACTCCGGGAGTATGGAGTGCCGGACTCGCTTGTACGAGCTGTCTGGTCCCTGTACGACCGGTGTCAGAGCTTGGTCCGCATTGCCAGGCAGTAAATCAGAATCGTTTCCAGTGCGGGTTGGACTCCACCAAGGCTGCCCTCTGTCACCGATTCTGTTCATAACTTTTATGGACAGAACTTCTAGGTGCAGCCGAGGTGTTGAGGGGATCCGGTTCGGCGGCCTCAGGACTGGGTCTCTGCTCTTTGCTCTCACAGGAGCGATTCGCAGCCGAGTGTGAAGCGGCTGGGATGAGAATCAGCCCCTCCAAGTCCGAGACCATGGTCTTTAGCCAGAAAAGGGTGGAGTGCTCTCTCTGGGTCTGCAATGAGGTCCTGCCCCAAGTGGAGGAGTTCACGTATCTTGGGGTCTTGTTCACGAGTGAGGGAAGGATGGAGCGGGAGATCGACAGGCGGATCGGTGCGGCGTCGGCAGTGATGCAGACTCTGCATCGGTCTGTCGTGGTGAAGAGGGAGCTGAGCCAAAAGGCAAAGCTCTCGATTTACCAGTCGATCTACGTTCCTACCCTCACCTATGGTCACGAGCTGTGGGTAGTGACCGAAAGAATACAAGCGGCTAAAATGAGTATCCTCCGCAGGGTGGCCGGGCTCTGCCTTAGAGATAGGGTGAGAAGCTTGGTGATCTGGGAGGGGCTCAGAGTAGAGTCGCTGCTCCTCCACATCGAGAGGAGCTAGATGAGGTGGCTCGGGCATCTGGTTAGGATGCCCTTCTGGACGCCTCCCTGGTGAGGTGTTCCGGACACGTCCCACCGGAAAGAGGCCCCGGGGAAGACCCAGGACACGCTGGACGGACTACATCTCTCGGCTGGCCTGGGAACGCCTCGGGATCCCTCCGGATGAGCTGGTGAATGTGGCCGGGGAGAGGGAAGTCTGGGTTTCCCTACTTAGGCAGCTGCCCCTGTGACCCGACTCCGGATAAGCGGCAGAAAATGGATGGCTGGATGGACATTAATGACAGCTGTAAGGGTAGAACATGAGGTAATATCAATGAGTTTTACCAAATAAGTCAACAAGTATGTGTGAAAAAGTAATGCAAGAGTAAAGAGGGAAGATAAAAGTGATAGTGAATAGAGATGCACAGGGAATCGGTGAAATATAAGTTAATTAGGAATAAACTTAGGTGATTATTTTAATCAGTTATTGGTGCATGGAACATGGAAAGCAAATGGGACAGGGCAGTTTTAATAAATATTTAAACAGTTTAAATAACATTTAATGGATAAAAGTCAGTAGGCTCTGGATAATTACCCAACAGGTGCTCTGTGATTTTCTATAATATGTAATAGAGAATTCATCAAAAGCATTACAAACTGCCGAGCTTTCCCTTCTTCTACACATTAAAATCCCCAGTATAAGAAAAAACTGTTCACCTTAAAATACAACACAGGACCCTGAAATGTCATCTTTGGGCACCAGTCTAAACACAACCAGCAATATGAGAACACAGTGATAGAACGTTTTCACTAACAGAAGTCACACTGAACATCAAATTTTATGAATGAATAACGATGCACTTGATCATAACACTGAAATAATTAATAGAAGACCGTGACCACACTTATTAGAACTAAACAAAAAGGCTGGGAGGCCATGGGGTAAAAGGATAATATCTATAACATACAAAGACAAAATACATTTAAACCAAATTTTATGACGTTGAACAGACATAATTATTTTAATGCAGGACGTCTGACAGAATATACATGTATTTTTATGACTTATAAGACTGATATTGCATCGACTTCCCTCTGAAAACAAATTAAACGGACTGGCGATGAACGCAGTCTGATCTGGTGTTTGAACTATTGAACATCAACCCGGAAGTGCGCCGCCTTTTTTCTACACGGAAGTCAGTGGGTGTGTCCCAAACCGCGCACTTCTATACTTCGAACACTACATTTAAGTGCTTAGTGCGCTGACACAGAAATTTCAGTAAAAACTCAGTGCACTGAAAGTACCCGGATGCTGCCCTAAACTCGGCCAAAAATCTAGTGCGAAACGATGGACACTACACGCACTAAACAGACGCCATCTTGCTGACGTAGCGGAAGGGGAGGGACTTTCAACCAGTTTTTCAGAGCTGGCAGCCACCGACTCAGCGGTACCGATGCAGGCGGAGGGTATTTTCAACTGTTGTAAGTATGAAGATATTTGATCATAATTCTAATATAAATTGCAGCATGCTTCGTATCTCTTCTATCCCTGATGACAGTTATGGATCTGATCATTTGTTGGAGGCTGCAGTAGAGTTAGCAACGTAAATGTTAGCAGTTTTATAACCGATTTCGCGGATCTAGATGGGCTATAAGTGTTAAAAATGATTAATGCTATAGGTTCCGTATGTTTATTCATGATTGCTGAACCTCCAAATTAAGCACTGCGGGGTCTCTGGCGTAAACGAAATGGTCCTTGATCTGAAAACTGATTAGGAAACACCGCTGGTTTAGAGAACCGGCCCGTTTCCATGGTACCGCTGACGAAGCCGTAGCTGATTGCAGACGCTTATCTAAAGTGATGTACAAAGTACCCATAAAGTACATAATAATGTTTGCTTTTATATAAACTTCCATTCTGTGTTCACCGTAGGTCACTGTGGCATCGAACTACCGAGCCAGCAGTGGCACTGAGGCTTTTACCACCTGCGGGCTAGGACGCTGCTGTGGAGAAGAGGAGGCGGCAAGAGAGAAATGTTTTAATAAAAAGTTTAAATAAAATGTTTTCTGCATCCCTGTTTTAGCGTCTTCATTACTGCATTTCATATTTTAAATGATGATTTCTAGTATAATCGGTTTCCTGTTGCCAGACGTGAACGTATCAGTGTAAACACCAATGAAAACACATGTATAATGTAACGTACTTTAATTCAGTTAAGATATCTTTGCTTATTTAAAAACTGTTTTAGCATAAAAGTATGACATGCAAACACGTATGTTGACGTGATTTTGGATTTTGGAAGAAAAAAAAAGGTATATTAACCGAGCGGCGCCGCTAAGCTGGTACGTCACTACCGGTAAGTGCAAAACGTTAGTGCTCAATTTGGATCAGGACTTACCCACGATAGTATGCACTACAGAAGGTAGTGCTTAGTGCGCACTACGCACTACCTTCCAGTGCACTCATGTAAGTGCGCGGTTTGAGACACACTCAGTGGGTGTGAACCAAACCGCGTACTTCTATAGGCGAATCTTTTGTGACGTCAGTGTTTACCTTTTGCCGCATTGCATCACGGTATTGGGTGGCAAGAAGCTGCATCTGTTAGCTGGATTTCTTTGCGTTTGGAGTTTGAGGGCGATCTACTACATGGTTCACTCGTGTTGTGTGATTGGCTGTACGGCTCGTTGGGGGCCCAACAAAAAGTTTTTCCGCATTCCCACCGAAAAAGACCCCGAAAAAAGAAGGAAATGGTTACGTGCTATGATACGTGCTTTGATACCTGCAAGCCTCACTGGTACACGCAGCTGTTGTGAGTGCTATCCTGACCGCTGTTTCTATTTTAAACATTAAAGCTGCTACATGACTGCATGTTTCTCCTAGACTGGATTTGAAAGAAAAATTTTGTAAGATGTTATTATCGTTTTTCACGATAGACCAAACGCCATTTAAATTATAGTTAACAGGACCAATAAAATTGAAAAACAGTCATTAGATTTAAAATGAAAAATTCAAAGGCACTGATAAATAAAGCCTTACCCGGCTTTGCAGTCGCAGTGACATGTGATTATTTCACCGTTTTCTTGGGCGATCACCCACGGAAGATGCGAATCACGCTGTGACACTGCTTGGCCGGGTCTGACCTCCGCTTTGAGCACGACCACTGATTTTTGTTTCACCGAAAAGATTGGCCCAACCTTTCTTGAAACAAAATAGTTATAAGCTTCGAGGCTTTTAAAAGCTTTTAACCTCTCGTGGGTGAAGGGTCCAGGGCTTTCAACTAAATAAGAATAAATATCTCCCCAGCACATCTGTGGCCAAGATGCAGGTGAGTCAGACCAGTATTTTTCGTCATCCCGGACTTCATATGGGCTTTGTATTTGTTCGATTTTGTCTGCAACACAAATTTTTAGTTTCTCTCTAAACCTCCTCTGGTCTTCGGAGCTTAGCGTACTTATATAATTTGGATTTCGCCCGCTTACTTTCTTGTTTATGCTAGCAGGTTCCGCCATCTCAACAGGTCTTCTTGCCACCCAACCACACGCGCATGCGCAAAAAGATGTAAACAAAGATTCGCCTATACTTCGAACACTACATTTAAGTGCTTAGTGCGCTGACACAGAAATTTCAGTAAAAACTCAGTGCACTGAAAGTACCCGGATGCTGCCCTAAACTCGGCTAAAAATGTAGTGCGAAACGATGGACACTACACGCACTAAACGGACGCCATCTTGCTGACGTAGCGGAAGGGGAGGGACTTTCAACCAGTTTTTCGAGCTGGCAGCCACCGACTCAGCGGTACCGATGCAGGCGGAGGCTGTTTTCTACTGTTGTAAGTATGAAGTTATTTGATCAAAATTCTAATATAAACTGCAGCATGCTTCTTATCTCTTCTATCCCTGATGACAGTTATGGATCTGATCATTTGTTGGAGGCTGCAGTAGAGTTAGCAAGGTAAATGTTAGCAGTTTTATAGCCGATTTCGTGGATGTAGATGGACTATAAGTGATAAAAATGATTAATGCTATAGGTTCCGTATGTTTATTCATGATGGTTGAACCTCCAGATGAAGCACTGCGGGGTCTCTGACGTAAACGAAATGGTCCTTGATCTGAAAACTGATTAGGAAACGCCGCTGGTTAGAGAACCGGCCCGTTTCCATGGTAACGCTGACTAAGCCGTAGCTGATTGTACATCACTTTAGATAAGCGTCTGCAAAGTACCCATAAAGTACATATATATATAATAATGTTTGCTTTTATATAAACTGCCATTGTGTGTTCACTGTAGGTCACTGTGGCATCAAACCACCGAGCCAGCAGTGGCACTGAGGCATTTACCACCTGCGGGCTAGGACGCTGCTGTGGAGAAGAGGAGGCGGCAAGAGAGAAATGTTTTAATAAAAAGTTTAAATAAAATGTTTTCTGCATCCCTGTTTTAGCGTCTTCATTACTGCATTTCATATTTTAAATGATGGTTTCTAGTATAATCGGTTTCCTGTTGCCAGACAGTGTAAACACCAATGAAACAAATGGATAATGTAACGTACTTCCATTCAGTTTAAAAGCTGTTTTATTAGTGTTTTAAATTGCACTTTATACTAACAGGTATGGGGGAGACATGCAAAGACACATGAACGTGTGCTGATGGTTTCTATTGTTATCTACTGAGATAGATTAATACAGTGGAGGCCACGGTTCTTTGTTTCACTAACGAGGCCTTTTAAAAGGCATTTAATAGCATAAAAGTGTGATGACATGCAAACACGTATGTTAACGTGATTTTGGAAGAAAAAAAAGTATATTAACAGAGCAGCGCTGCTAAGCTGGTACGTCACTACCGGTAAGTGCAAAACATTAGAGCTCAATTTGGATCAGGACTTACCCACGATAGTGTCACTACAGAAGGTAGAACTTAGTGCATACTACACACTACCTTCCAGTGCACTCATGTAAGTGCGCGGTTTGAGACACACTCAGTGTCGCGACGAGAAAATCAACGGCTCTGGTTCTGGCTAACTGCTGTAAGCGGAACTCTTATTTTGAAGTGTGAAGCACCGGAACAGCATGTGCATGTAAAACGTTGTAGCGTTGATTTGTAGCCGCAGTAGCACATCAAGAGCGTGAAATACAGAAGCGGCAGATGTTGGCAGTTTACATATATCGTGTGGTTGTTATTCCTAAAAAAACAGCCTGTCATAACACCCGTCTATGTTAGCAATAACATCTCTGTTATCCCGACCTAGCATAGCATTAGCTATGAACGAGAATTCATCAGAAATATAACTTTTATTTTGGGGGAAAAAAACTAATAGAAACGCAGCTATTGTCTTTTTTATTATAATAATTATTAGTATAATAATAATTATTGTTTTTGTTATGTAGATTATTTTATGTTGATGTTTACGTTGACTTTGAGCTGCTTTTTGGTACTTTATAAATAAATGTTCACTCAACAAATTGGGGAATAAAACGAAGCTGCAGTAAATGCTGTTAACAGCGGTTGGTATTTATTTAGCTGTTGCTGCCCTCATGTGGAACTTTCAGGAAGCATCATGTTCACTCAGCAGCCTGTCAGGTAAACATCCTCCCAACAACCCTCTGACCTGTGTGTTTACACTCACTTCTCAGTATGAAATCTGAAATGATCCAGGTCAGAACCGGGTCAGAGGAAAATATTCTGCTGGGTTTTTCACCCTCAACCAATGCTGACATGAAAGAACATTTCCACCAGTATTTGAATTTTACGTGCCTGTAAATAATTCAATCACAGATGTTTTTGAGCCGTTAGATATTTAGAAACAAGAGCATCCCACTATTTTTGAATGATTTTTTTCTCTGTAGAACAGATCCAGACGTTTTAGCACCACCTTCTCGTCTGGTTGAAGTTGACGGGGTTGGATGGCTCTGCAGCATGACGCTTTCTTCTGATCCGACCTGAAGTGAGGCTGAAACCTGCAGGTCAGAGAGATCAGGACGCTTCTAGTACATCCTCACATGGATTTCTTTGGTTGTAGTAAATACAGTTTTTAGGACAATGAAGTTAAAATTTCATAGAAGAATCAGAATATCTGCTGTTATGAATTTGTTATGATTTTGGGAAATTCATCTTTATTTCCAGTTGGTTAAATACTGCAGATTTTAATTCAAATAAAAGGAGAAGAAACTCCAAGGAGCAGATGTAAAGATGAAGCTCAAAATCAAACAGGAATGGCTTTAAAGAAACTGGATTAATACATAACCAGATCATTTATCAAATAGCAAAATACTTTTTTATAATAATCTATTATGCTAATTTTTTAATTATAAATTTATTTATTTTTCCAATATCATCAAATAAGTATTAAATATTTTTCCAATATTCTATTGAATAATAAAATGTTAGTCATAAGATACTAAAATATTTTCATAAACATATTTAATATTTTTCTGATCAACTGTTTTTCCAATACTGGATCAAATAAAAACGGAATACATGTACTGATCACCCCATAATTAAACAGGCAGTTTTCAGATGTCTGTACATTTAATGGAGACCCACAAAGACAGAAGAGATGTCTGAGGTGCTCAACCAAGGAAAGACGGAAACCTTCGTCTGATGAGCTCAGCCTTTTTATCACAGTACTGAGGAAGAGGAGGGTCTTTGCCAGGATCCAGGAGGCAGCCTCTAGCTTTCAGACTGCTGACCCAAAGTTACCCAGAAGACTTAAACTATGCTGACTGGAGCTGACCTGGTCTTGCACAAGTTCACAGAGATTTCACAGAGGCAGGACTTCACTTTGGCCGAGCGCAGGTTTTAAGGTGGGAGTTTGTACCTGGTTGCGTCTTTTAGGCTCGTCTGCCAACACAGTTCATTATTTCTAAAGATCTCCCTCAGTTTGACGAGAGGATCATCAACCTTTGCATAAAATTGGAAAAATACTCAGAGACACTTGAAGCTAGTTGATAAACACATCTGTGTGTCCATGAGTCTCTTTCCTCTCGGCTCATAAAAGCATCGTCAACCTCCACATTTTAATCTGCTCATGTCCCATTTCTGGCCAACAACGGAAGAAATTTCATTAAATAAGCTGCAATCATTACTTCATTTACTGAGAGGGAATAATAAAACCCTGGTGTACCAAACCAACCCCAGTATGAGACAGTCTGACTGCACTGCTCAGCACATTTTAACTGTAATAAAACATTCTTTAACGGATCCGTCTTGATGTGATACGATCATTACAATTATGACATGAAGTTAATGTTGTTATTTTTAATAAAAACTAGAAAAAGTAACTAAATATCTGCACAGCAACAAGCTGTCGACTGTCATCAGCTCACCAAATATCCACCGAGCATAGAAAAACTACCACATAAAGGACAGTTAGAGGATTCAGAAACCTCCAGGTCTATTTCAGGACCAGTCTAACACTCCCTGCTTATTTACCCTCATCATAGGAGACACTCTGAGCAGCAGCAGGGAGGCTAAGAACATTTCATGGAGATCGACCAGGGAAAGAAGTTTCCCGACCTGTACGTCCATACTGAAACTGTGGCAACAAATACAGATTAACTCTGCAAGTCACAGGCCTGCCCATGAACCAGGCCTGCTCATGAACCAGGCCTACTCATGAACCAGGCCTACTCAAGAACCAGGCCTGCTCATGAACCAGGCCTGCTCATGAACCAGGCCTACTCATGAACCAGGCCTGCTCATGAACCAGGCCTACTCAAGAACCAGGCCTGCCCATGAACCAGGCCTGCTCATGAACCAGGCCTACTCTAGAACCAGGTCTACTCATGAACCAGGCCTACTGTAGAACCAGGCCTGCTCATGAACCAGGCCTACTCTAGAACCAGGTCTACTCATGAACCAGGCCTACTCACGAACCAGGCCTACTCATGAACCAGGCCTGCTCATGAACCAGGCCTACTCATGAACCAGGCCTACTCATGAACCAGGCCTACTCACGAACCAGGCCTACTCATGAACCAGGCCTGCTCATGAACCAGGCCTACTCATGAACCAGGCCTACTCATGAACCAGGCCTGCTCATGAACCAGGCCTACTCATGAACCAGGCCTACTCATGAACCAGGCCTGCCCATGAACCAGGCCTACTCAAGAACCAGGCCTGCCCATGAACCAGGGCTACTCAAGAACCAGGCCTGCTCATGAACCAGGCCTGCTCATGAACCAGGCCTACTCATGAACCAGGCCAGCTCATGAACCAGGCCTGCCCATGAACCAGGCCTGCTCATGAATCAGGCCTACTCATGAACCAGGCCTGCTCATGAACCAGGCCTACTCAAGAACCAGGCCTGCTCATGAACCAGGCCTACTCATGAACCAGGCCTACTCAAGAACCAGGCCTACTCATGAACCAGGCCTACTGTAGAACCAGGCCTGCTCATGAACCAGGCCTACTCTAGAACCAGGTCTACTCATGAACCAGGCCTACTCACGAACCAGGCCTACTCAAAAACCAGGTCTACTCATGAACCAGGCCTACTCTAGAACCAGGTCTACTCATGAACCAATCAGATTTCTCTGACCTTGTAAAATTTACTGACTGACCAGTAAACTTTCCTTGTAACGTCTTGCAGACTGAATCTGTATTTGTAGATTTCTATCTGTGCTTGTTGTTACACTTTGGAGTTCTTGGAGATGCCAGTTAGAAAACTTTTGTCCCTATTCTAGCTCATAGGGTGCCATGGCTTGTGATCCAAATGGAGTCATTCTGTAGTGTTTGGACAGGAATCAGTGTTAGGGCTAAAGAGATGCATGAACACACTCCACATGGAATTAGAATCACTTCGTGCTCTCCTTCAGGGTTTATGACTAAATAAATGTCAATATTTTTGTCTTAATAAGTGTTCAAATGATTAAAAGTGACTGAGTTAATATCCAACCATAAAACAAAAAGTCTGCACCAACAGCTTGTTTTATTGAGAAAACTACAAACATATTTAACTTGAGAGAAGAATCATGTGATGTCTAGAAACCAGAGGTCATGCCAACACATGGGTGTCTCAGGCCAAAACTAACACAACCAAGTGGACACAAAACCTCATTTCAACCCTCCAGATGCTGGAAGGGCTCTCCACGCTGAAAAAGTAATTTCAATGTCAGCTCTCAGTCTTTGTCAAAGGCCTATAAAAGGAAATAATGCTGAACCGGTGGGTGTGGATGCTACGCCATGGAGCATCACACACAGCCGTCTGCTGACATGCCAGAGGTCATTACAGCTCATCAATTACTAACATGAGCCACAAACAAACCAAGCTCCAAAACAGGAATCATGTCAAACTGAAAGTGCATAGGGTGAGTGGATCCATCTTTAGTCTACCAGAGAAGCTTTCATGTGGCTTCCTGCTGGAACAGACTGAACCGAGGGAAGTCGCAGGGCGATAAAACCCAGACATAAA
Source organism: Melanotaenia boesemani (assembly GCF_017639745.1). Lineage (NCBI taxonomy): Eukaryota > Metazoa > Chordata > Actinopteri > Atheriniformes > Melanotaeniidae > Melanotaenia > Melanotaenia boesemani. The sequence continues at coordinate 29,213,001 of NC_055702.1, forward strand.
AAGAAAAATGAACCAGCAACAGAAAAACACACCTGCTTTGATTCCATTATAAAAAAAGAAAGGAAATTAGACCAGAACATTATTTTTCACAAAGAAATGAGTTTGTTGAAACTTTTATAGCTAACTATACATGTGTAGGATAATAAAATATACACCAGCTCCTAAACTAGACCTTTGATTTTTTTTCCTTTTCAATTTTTGATTAAAAAAGACAAGATTATTATGAAATTACCTGAGTAACATAATCTAAGCTTTGCTCCGATCCCCAACCCCAACTTAAGGCCCATTTATGCTGGACGCAGAAGACGGATAGACAGAAGGACATTTTCGTCTCCGTCTCCTGCGTCCAGCATGAACGGGCTTTTACAGTGTACCATGTTCACAGTAAAATCTGACATGAGCATGCATGACACACATCATGTTTGCAGTACAAAATTTTCCACAATATGCACCTATTTCAAGATAAAAGTAGGTTTTACTTCATATGTACAGGAACAGAAACCAAACATCGAGGAGCGTTCCACCTTGGCGGGAGTAAGGACCAGCCCGTTTAAAGGGAAAACTCTCAGAACAGTTTGTTCCAGTCTCTGGTGGCCTCCATCAGATGCCTCTGGCCGTGACCGACCCAGTCCTCCTGGTTGTTGAAAAGCCGACCACAGAACCAGCAGTCAAACACGGCTGATCCCGGACTGCCACCCGACAACATCTTCACCACCTCATATTTCTTCTTGCTTTTTTTCCTCAGCTTGAGTTTGAGAAGGAAGCGTTCCTGAACAGAGCTCTGAACTGGTCTTGGACTGTTGCTAGCACACCACGCGTTTTTGGTTGGTGAATTATTCCCTACAGTACCAAGGTCCGACAAGGCTTGGACAGTTTTTTGGCACAGAGCGACCTTTGTGACCGCCCCTTCGTACCTGTTGACCACCTTCATGATGTTGGCCACCTCAGGAATGTCAGCATCGGGGTGATTGAGGACGACTACTGGCTGGTATCTACGAGGACATTTGACCCGCTGCTCCGGGCTGAACGGGGAAAGTCTCAGTGTTCTCTCCACCTCTTTGGTGACCGGCCTCCACATCGCAGAAGTCTCTCTCTCAGTCTGGACTTTATTTGAGAGTCTTCTAACTTTTTGTACTGTGACTGGAAGCTCGTCAAACAATGCTTTCCTGCGCCTTTTCCTTTGGCTTGGAGGCCTCACCGGCCTTGGAGCTAAGCTAAGTTTCTCTGCTTCACAGGGCTGCAGCTTTACACTCACATGAGACGGAGGAGCGTTAGGGGTTTTCACATCTCTCTGTACAGTGTTCTGGATGCTGAGCAATTTCTTTATTCCACTAGAAGCAGCAGCATTGTTTTTGTTTGACGACACCAGGAAGCACTTGGTCTGAGGTCTGGTGGCCAAAAACAGGGGCTGGTTGTTGGACGTGGGAGCTGCACTAGTCAGAATGCTGCCAGTGGGGGTGACGATCTTTAATATGACTTTATTTACAGAGCTTTCGCTGGTTTGGTTACTGACAGGTCCACTTTTTGTCTCTTGGTTGTTTAGTAACAGGCCTGATTTGTGTGGCGAGATGTATCGGAGCAGAAACGCCTGGCGACCAGTCTGCAGGGTGCTGGCTTTCTCTGCAGAACTCACAGGCATGGCCAGAACTGGTCTAGAGTTCAGTGGGAATGGAGTACTCGCCAGTTTGATGGCAGGCGTAGTCTGGGTCTGAGTAAGAGGGACGGATCTTTGCACCAGGTAGCACATTTGTGGCGTTTTTGCGGTTTTTTCTGTAGGTGTAGCATGTGGTGAAAGGAGCACAGGACCCTTAAGGCCTGAACTATTGATTAGGTAATGGTTGGAGGAGGTGTGAATGCCTGGTTTAAAAGCAGAGAAAAGAGTTTTCCCCTTCTCCACTAGCTGTGGCTTTGCTTTTGGTACCCCCATCAACTTAGTGTTAGGAGTCCGAGTCAGGCCAGATGCTGATTGATCCAATCCTGGTTTCATGTTCGATACTTTGATTTGAGGGTTTGTAGAGTTGGTTAAGAGTTTGAAACCAGGAGTGGCTTTAACTTGCAGCGGCAGAGCAAAACGGTTCTCAGCCGCCCTCAGCAGAACCGGCTGCTTACCCTCAGGTAACTGTAGGATTCTCAGAGCCGTCTTAGTCTGCTTTAAAGATCTGCTGCTTTCCACCGAAGCCTCTGTTCCTTCCTTGTTTAGTTTTTGTTGAATAGTTTCATCTGAATGTTCCTCCACAACATTCTCACTTTGTGCTGAACTACTTTTTGTTTTGGATTGTTTCATGGAAATGGGAATGCTGTCCTCCTCTATTTTGATGATATTGAAATCTTGGAGCTCTGAATCTACATTTTGCTCAGTGGGAGCGTTGTCCACACCGGCTTTGTACTCAACCACAACGTCTGGACTCTCTGTGAAATGTTCTGGAGACTCTGCTAAGGTCAGGCTAAACTCGGAGGATTCACAGGGGGTTTTCTCATCTTCAGAGTGTTCGGAGTTAGAGTCAGAGGTCTGGATTGTATTCGCTAAAGTGCTAAATGTTTCCTTGGAATAGTTGTGAAAGGCGAATACTTCCTGGTTTGGGATATTTCCTGTGCTAATGGCACCGTCTCTGCTGCAGGCGGCTGAGGACGGGCATGGCTGTGTAGGTTTCACATCATTTACATTCTGCTGGACATTTCTAGCTTTAATATCAATGCTAATACCATCAGTTTCCTCTGGAGTAACCAGAAGAGATGGGATGATATCCATGGAGCTAAACACACCGTTCCCTTTCCTTTTCTCCCCATCGGTTGGTGACCCTTCGAAAGACCCACAGACACTTTTAGTGAAGACTGATTTGGACTCATTTGTTTCTTGAACACCTGAAGTGGAGGATAAACTAGTGGCCTGATCACATACTGTTGTAGTACTACTCATTTCAAAAGTACTACAGCTGGCTGCATCAGTTTTACAGGTTTTAGAATCAAAGTTATCCCCCTCTACTTCATCGGAGTGAGTCTGATCACCCACACAACCCAGTTGGTTTCTAACTGGATCTGACATATCTGCAGAGGTCAGAGATGGATTCAGTAAGATGCTGCTTTGTTCCCCATCATCACCTGTGTGTGGAGAGGGAAAAAAGTTGCACACAGAAGTTTCCTCCTCCTCAATCTTCACCTTTACTGCCATAATATCATCCTGATCCATCTGAATGCAGGAGCCAGTCGTTGGGGAATCAGCTAAGCAGTGTGACGCTGAGCTCCTGCTATCAGAGCATTGTCCGTTCTCACCAGAGGCTTTACTTTTATCCAGGGCCAGATTTAACACCAACGGACAAGCACTGTCAGCTGTGGAATGGTTCTGAGTGGGCAAGTCCTGCTTCACTGCTGGAATTACTTTGAGAACCAAATGTTTTTTACCATCCACCATCTTGAATCCCATGACTTTGGTTGTGCAGTGAGGGGGAAGAGAGATTTTGTTTTTTACCATGAGAACTGTGAGGCCATTGGTGTTGGTGTGACTTCCAGGACTGGAGCTTAAGGAGTTGTCACATTCCTGCAGCATGTACGATGTCGACTGGTCTGAGTTCTGGGAACTTTTGCTGCTACCTCTGCTGTCCTTCTTCCCAACACTCCCATCCAGGATGTAGCTGGCTTCCTCCAGGAGTAGGTCTGGTTTCACGAGTCTGCCATTCTGGTTTGGTACAGTCCCAGTGAGGTTGTTCAGTCTGGACATCCTCTGAGCCTCCAGTGATTCACAACTTCTTTTAAACATTTTGAAGTTGGTTGAAGGATTAGCCGGTGCAGAAGTGTCTTCAGCAGCCTTCCACGGGTTCCTTCTTCCAGCCTCCTCTTTATGAACAGTTGCCGAGTGTTTTTTAAGGAACTCACTCTTTGCTGCTCCAAACCCACAAACCTGACAAGTGAAAGGGAACATTCCTGAGTGGGCTTTCATGTGATTCTGGTGATCCTCCTCATTCAAACTAATATGTCTGCATTTTGAACACTTCCAGTGACTCTCGTTGTGATGATGGATGTGCTGGACAAACGTTCCTGCATCGACGGTGGTGAACTCACACCAGTCACACCTGAACTGTCCGTTTACACTGTGACACATCATGTAGTGTCTGGTGAGCAGCAGAAGTGAGTACTGGATGTTATTGTTGCACAGTTCACATGGAACTAAAGTGTTCCTGTGCTCGATTCGATGGCGCTGAAGAGCAGGGAACTCATTAGTGACAAAATCACACAGATCACATGGGTAGGTAGGAAGGCATCCTTGGTGAGCTACTCGGAAATGTTTCAGAAGGTCATTGGGACTGAAAGTGAAATTATCTTTACACATCGAACATCCAAAACTCAAAATTTTTCCAGAGAAAACAGCCCTTTGTTGAACTTTACAGTGGGCCTTGAGAGTCTGTTTGTCTCTCTTAGTGGAAGTCCTGTTCTCCTTTACGGGAGATTCTCCTGCATGATTGAAAAGAGGTCCATCCGTCACTTCTCTGAAATGCTTGTAAACAAAGTCTTTCACCTTGTCTTTTTCATCCTCGATTACTGATAGGTTGCAGTTTTTGGCAGAATCGTGAGGTATGGTGAAGTCTTCCATTGTACAAACTCTGCCGATTTCTAGAAGAGAAAGAAATGGTTGGTTCTACATGCAGAGACTGTATGCAACTTATCAGACGGTATGTTCTGCTTTTTTATTATACACACACACACATACATATATGTATACATATATATATATATATGTATACACATATATATATATATATATATATACATATGTATATATATATATATATATATATTCTGATCCTAGTTTTCAAGGGCCAGCGTCCTGCAGGTTTTAGATGTTACCCTGCTGCAACACACCTGATTGAGATTAAAAAGATCTCCAACTAATAATAACTGACTGAGGTTTTGTTGAAGCTTTGACCCTTGACTCAAATAATGGTTCACTACTTGAGGTTCAAATATTTAAGGTCAAACTGGATGCTTGTGATCTTGGGATCCTCAAGCAGCACCAATTTAAAAGCAGACACGATTCTCTACTGGAAATGATGTCATGGGCTCAGGAAGACATTCAGAAATCACTGTCTGCCTTGCAGATTTCAGCAAGACGATGCTGAACCACATCCTGCATCCATCACAGCAGCATGGCTTCACAAGGGAAGAGTCCGGCTGCTGAACTGGCCTGCCTGCAGTCCAGACCTTTCACCAGTACACAACATCTGGAGAATCATGGAAGCAGGAATCCAGCAACCAAGGTCCAGGACTGTAGAGCAGCTAGAATCCTGCATCAGACCAGAATGGGACAACATTCCTCTCCTAAAACTCCAGCAACTGGTCTCCTCATTTCCCAGATGTTTCCAGACATGTTAGAAGAAGAGATGCTACAACATGCTGAACATCACCCTGGAACTACTTTTTCCACCGTGCTGAACATCACCCTGGAACTACTTTTTACACTGTGCTGAACATCACCCTGGAACTACTTTTTACACCGTGCTGAAAATCACCCTGGAACTACTTTTTACACTGTGCTGAACATCACCCTGGAACTACTTTTTACACCGTGCTGAACATCACCCTGGAACTACTTTTTACACCGTGCTGAACATCACCCTGGAACTACTTTTTACACCATGCTGAACACCACCCGAACATCACCCTGGAACTACTTTGTACACCGTGCTGAACATCACCCTGGAACTACTTTTTACACCATGCTGAACATCACCCTGGAACTACTTTTTACACCATGCTGAACACCACCCGAACATCACCCTGGAACTACTTTGTACACTGTGCTGAACATCACCCTGGAACTACTTTTTACACCGTGCTGAACATCACCCTGGAACTACTTTTTACACCATGCTGAACACCACCCGAACATCACCCTGGAACTACTTTGTACACTGTGCTGAACATCACCCTGGAACTACTTTTTAGGCCGTGCCGAACATCACCCTGGAACTACTTTTTACACCATGCTGAACATCACCCTGGAACTACTTTTTACACCGTGCTGAACATCACCCTGGAACTACTTTTTACACCGTGCTGAACACCACCCGAACATCGCCCTGGAACTACTTTTTACACCGTGCCGAACATCACCCTGGAACTACTTTTTCCACCGTGCCGAACATTACCCTGGAACTACTTTTTCCACCGTGCCGAGCGTCACCCTGGAACTACTTTTTCCATCGTGCCGAACATCACCCTGGAACTCCTTTTTCCACCGTGCCGAACATCACCCTGGAACTCCTTTTTACACCATGCTGAACATCACCCTGGAACTACTTTGTACACCATGCTGAACATCACCCTGGAACTACTTTTTAGACCGTGCCGAACATCACCCTGGAACTACTTTTCACACCGTGCCGAACGTCACCCTGGAACTACTTTTTACACCGTGCCGAACGTCACCCTGGAACTACTTTTTCCACCGTGCTGAACATCACCCTGGAACTACTTTGTACACTGTGCTGAACATCACCCTGGAACTACTTTTTCCACCGTGCTGAACATCACCCTGGAACTACTTTTTAAACCATGCTGAACACCACCCGAACATCGCCCTGGAACTACTTTTTACACCATGCTGAACACCACCCGAACATCGCCCTGGAACTACTTTTTCCACCGTGCCGAACGTCACCCTGGAACTACTTTTTACACCGTGCCGAACATTACCCTGGAACTACTTTTTCCACCGTGCTGAACATCACCCTGGAACTACTTTTTACACCATGCTGAACATCAGCCTGGAACTACTTTTTACACCATGCTGAACACCACCCTGGAACTACTTTTTACACTGTGCCGAACATCACCCTGGAACTACTTTTTCCACCGTGCCGAACATCATCCTGGAACTACTTTTTACACCGTGCTGAACACCACCCGAACATCGCCCTGGAACTACTTTTTACACCGTGCCGAACATCACCCTGGAACTACTTTTTCCACCGTGCCGAACATTACCCTGGAACTACTTTTTCCACCGTGCTGAACATCACCCTGGAACTACTTTTTACACCATGCTGAACATCAGCCTGGAACTACTTTTTACACCATGCTGAACACCACCCTGGAACTACTTTTGACACGGTGCCGAACATCACCCTGGAACTACTTTTTCCACCATGCCGAACATCACCCTGGAACTACTTTTTACACCGTGCCGAACATCACCCTGGAACTACTTTTTACACCATGCTGAACACCACCCGAACATCGCCCTGGAACTACTTTTTACACCGTGCCGAACATCACCCTGGAACTACTTTTTACACCATGCCGAACATCACCCTGGAACTACTTTTTGCACCATGCTGAACATCACCCTGGAACTACTTTTTACACCGTGCTGAACATCACCCTGGAACTACTTTTGACACCGTGCCGAACATCACCCTGGAACTACTTTTTCCACCGTGCTGAACATCACCCTGGAACTACTTTTTAAACCATGCTGAACACCACCCGAACATCGCCCTGGAACTACTTTTTACACCATGCTGAACACCACCCGAACATCACCCTGGAACTACTTTTTACACCATGCTGAACACCACCCGAACATCACCCTGGAACTACTTTTTACACCATGCTGAACATCACCCTGGAACTACTTTTTACACCATGCTGAACACCACCCGAACATCGCCCTGGAACTACTTTTTCCACCGTGCCGAACGTCACCCTGGAACTACTTTTTACACCGTGCCGAACATCACCCTGGAACTACTTTTTCCACCGTGCCGAACGTCACCCGGGGACTACTTTTTCCACCGTGCCGAACGTCACCCTAGAACTACTTTTTCCACCATGCCAAACGTCACCCTGGAACTACTTTTTCCACCGTGCCGAACATCACCCTGGAACTACCTTGTACACCGTGCCGAACATCACCCTGGAACTACTTTTTCCACCGTGCCGAACATCACCCGGGGACTACTTTTTCTATCGTGCCGAACATCACCCTGGAACTACTTTTTCCACCGTGCCGAACATCACCCTGGAACTACTTTGTACACCGTGCTGAACACCACCCTGGAACTACTTTTTACACCGTCCCGAACATCACCCTGGAACTACTTTTTACACCGTGCTGAACACCACCCTGGAACTACTTTTTACACCATGCTGAACACCACCCGAACATCACCCTGGAACTACTTTGTACACCGTGCTGAACATCACCCTGGAACTACTTTTTACACCATGCTGAACATCACCCTGGAACTACTTTTTACACCATGCTGAACACCACCCGAACATCACCCTGGAACTACTTTGTACACTGTGCTGAACATCACCCTGGAACTACTTTTTACACCGTGCTGAACATCACCCTGGAACTACTTTTTACACCATGCTGAACACCACCCGAACATCACCCTGGAACTACTTTGTACACTGTGCTGAACATCACCCTGGAACTACTTTTTAGGCCGTGCCGAACATCACCCTGGAACTACTTTTTACACCGTGCCGAACATCACCCTGGAACTACTTTTTACACCATGCTGAACATCACCCTGGAACTACTTTTTACACCGTGCTGAACATCACCCTGGAACTACTTTTTACACCGTGCTGAACACCACCCGAACATCGCCCTGGAACTACTTTTTACACCGTGCCGAACATCACCCTGGAACTACTTTATCCACCGTGCCGAACATTACCCTGGAACTACTTTTTACACCATGTGGAACACCACCCTGGAACTACTTTTTACACCGTGCTGAACACCACCCGAACATCCCTCTGGAACTACTTTTTCCACCGTGCCGAGCGTCACCCTGGAACTACTTTTTCCATCGTGCCGAACATCACCCTGGAACTCCTTTTTCCACCGTGCCGAACATCACCCTGGAACTCCTTTTTACACCATGCTGAACATCACCCTGGAACTACTTTGTACACCATGCTGAACATCACCCTGGAACTACTTTTTAGACCGTGCCGAACATCACCCTGGAACTACTTTTCACACCGTGCCGAACGTCACCCTGGAACTACTTTTTACACCGTGCCGAACGTCACCCTGGAACTACTTTTTCCACCGTGCTGAACATCACCCTGGAACTACTTTGTACACTGTGCTGAACATCACCCTGGAACTACTTTTTCCACCGTGCTGAACATCACCCTGGAACTACTTTTTAAACCATGCTGAACACCACACGAACATCGCCCTGGAACTAATTTTTACACCATGCTGAACACCACCCGAACATCACCCTGGAACTACTTTTTACACCATGCTGAACACCACCCGAACATCACCCTGGAACTACTTTTTACACCATGCTGAACATCACCCTGGAACTACTTTTTACACCATGCTGAACACCACCCGAACATCGCCCTGGAACTACTTTTTCCACCGTGCCGAACGTCACCCTGGAACTACTTTTTACACCGTGCCGAACATCACCCTGGAACTACTTTTTCCACCGTGCCGAACGTCACCCGGGGACTACTTTTTCCACCGTGCCGAACGTCACCCTAGAACTACTTTTTCCACCATGCCAAACGTCACCCTGGAACTACTTTTTCCACCGTGCCGAACATCACCCTGGAACTACCTTGTACACCGTGCCGAACATCACCCTGGAACTACTTTTTCCACCGTGCCGAACATCACCCTGGAACTACTTTTTCCACCGTGCCGAACATCACCCGGGGACTACTTTTTCTATCGTGCCGAATATCACCCTGGAACTACTTTTTCCACCGTGCCGAACATCACCCTGGAACTACTTTGTACACCGTGCTGAACACCACCCTGGAACTACTTTTTACACCGTCCCGAACATCACCCTGGAACTACTTTTTACACCGTGCTGAACACCACCCTGGAACTACTTTTTACACCGTGCTGAACATCACCCTGGAACTACTTTTTACACCATGCTGATCATCACCCTGGAACTACTTTTTCGACCGTGCCGAACATCACCCTGGAACTACTTTTTCCACCGTGCCGAACATCACCCTGGAACTACTTTTTCCACCGTGCCGAACATCACCCAGGGACTACTTTTTCCACCGTGCCGAACATCACCCTGGAACTACTTTTTCCACCGTGCCGAACATCACCCTGGAACTACTTTTTCCACCTTGCCAAACGTCACCCTGGAACTACTTTTTCCACCGTGCCGAACATCACCCTGGAACTACTTTTTCCACCGTGCCGAACATCATCCTGGAACTACTTTTTACACCGTGCTGAACACCACCCGAACATCGCCCTGGAACTACTTTTTACACCGTGCCGAACATCACCCTGGAACTACTTTTTCCACCGTGCCGAACATTACCCTGGAACTACTTTTTCCACCGTGCTGAACATCACCCTGGAACTACTTTTTACACCATGCTGAACATCAGCCTGGAACTACTTTTTACACCATGCTGAACACCACCCTGGAACTACTTTTTACACTGTGCCGAACATCACCCTGGAACTACTTTTTCCACCGTGCCGAACATCATCCTGGAACTACTTTTTACACCGTGCTGAACACCACCCGAACATCGCCCTGGAACTACTTTTTACACCGTGCCGAACATCACCCTGGAACTACTTTTTCCACCGTGCCGAACATTACCCTGGAACTACTTTTTCCACCGTGCAGAACATCACCCTGGAACTACTTTTTACACCATGCTGAACATCAGCCTGGAACTACTTTTTACACCATGCTGAACACCACCCTGGAACTACTTTTGACACGGTGCCGAACATCACCCTGGAACTACTTTTTCCACCATGCCAAACATCACCCTGGAACTACTTTTTACACCGTGCCGAACATCACCCTGGAACTACTTTTTACACCATGCTGAACACCACCCGAACATCGCCCTGGAACTACTTTTTACACCGTGCCGAACATCACCCTGGAACTACTTTTTACACCATGCCGAACATCACCCTGGAACTACTTTTTGCACCATGCTGAACATCACCCTGGAACTACTTTTTACACCGTGCTGAACATCACCCTGGAACTACTTTTGACACCGTGCCGAACATCACCCTGGAACTACTTTTTCCACCGTGCTGAACATCACCCTGGAACTACTTTTTAAACCATGCTGAACACCACCCGAACATCGCCCTGGAACTACTTTTTACACCATGCTGAACACCACCCGAACATCACCCTGGAACTACTTTTTACACCATGCTGAACACCACCCGAACATCACCCTGGAACTACTTTTTACACCATGCTGAACATCACCCTGGAACTACTTTTTACACCATGCTGAACACCACCCGAACATCGCCCTGGAACTACTTTTTCCACCGTGCCGAACGTCACCCTGGAACTACTTTTTACACTGTGCCGAACATCACCCTGGAACTACTTTTTCCACCGTGCCGAACGTCACCCGGGGACTACTTTTTCCACCGTGCCGAACGTCACCCTGGAACTACTTTTTCCACCGTGCCGAACGTCACCCTGGAACTACCTTGTACACCGTGCCGAACATCACCCTGGAACTACTTTTTACACCATGCTGAACATCACCCTGGAACTACTTTTTACACCGTGCTGAACATCACCCTGGAACTACTTTTTCCACCGTGCCGAACATCACCCTGGAACTACTTTGTACACCGTGCTGAACACCACCCTGGAACTACTTTTTACACCGTCCCGAACATCACCCTGGAACTACTTTTTACACCGTGCTGAACACCACCCTGGAACTACTTTTTACACCGTGCTGAACACCACCCGAACATCGCCCTGGAACTACTTTTTACACAGTGCCGAACATCACCCTGGAACTACTTTTTACACCATGCTGATCATCACCCTGGAACTACTTTTTCAACCGTGCCGAACATCACCCTGGAACTACTTTTTCCACCGTGCCGAACATCACCCAGGGACTACT